>NC_056734.1:662118975-662223975 GCF_019279795.1 Protopterus annectens
TGCATTTCTTGTGGGAAACAGATACCGCATAGAGATTATCATACTTTGTGTATTCCTTGTTTAGGGCCTGAGCACGACGTGGTTGGCTGTCGCTCTTGTGCTAGATTTAATAAACGCACTATAAAGAGAAGGTTGGATTGTGCCAGGTTAGTCTTTGGGAAGCGGTGCAATTATAAAATGCCGTTGGATGCTCCGACGCCCGCTTCTTCGAAGAAGCGCAAGGACAAAGCAGTTAAGCCTAGGCTGGAAGAACCGTCTGTACCAGACGCCGGTTCTTCAGAGGTGTCGGTGGAGCCGGTGGTTCCACCGGAGATTTCTTTGGGTTCCCAGGGAGAGACTTTGTTGTTGCAGGATGTGGCCTCTCAGGAGGCAGGTCAGGCCGAAGGGGCTTCTCAGGTTACTTTACTCCCCTCCCTTCCTAAGGTGGTTAGGCCCTCTCCTTCTGTTGCCAAGGCTTCTCCCAGGGCCAGGCCAGGTTTAGCTTCAGTTGGTGTCACCCCTAGTTCTTCAGGAACTGTGCACAAGAAGCATATGCTTAAAATGGCAGAAGATTTGATTACTTTGATTAGGGGTTCTTTGCCCCCTCCTGATAAGAGACCTAGGGTGGAGCCTGAGCCAGGGAGTTTTGAGCAGGCTTCGGATGTTTCAGAGTCTTCGGCTGAAGACTTGCAGGAGTATTCTCATTATTCTGACTCTGATGTGGATGATTCTACTCCTTCTGCTTCTCCTCCTGAGGATTTTTCTTTTTCAGAAACTCTTCATTCTATGAGGGAGCATTTTAAGTGGGAAGGCCAGGACTTCTCTGATTCCAGGAAAAGGCTTAGGGAATTTTTGTTTTTGCCCCAGCATAGGCCTTTGGCTATACCTCCTGTTTTAGATGTGGTGGAAGATGTTTTTGCAGAGGCTTCACTTAATCCTGATTCTTTGCCTCCTGCTCCTGTTAAACCTGATAGATATTACAGGGTGCCTGAAGCTCATAAGTATCTTTTTAAGAGTCCTAGGGCAGACCCAGAAACTGTTAGTCAGGGCCCTAAAGGTGTTAAGGCTTCTGTTGTCAAGAATCCGGTTCCTTCAGACAAAGAGGCCAAAGCTTTGGACAGATGGGGAAAGAAAGTTTATTCTTCTTCCACTCTAGCTATGAGGGCTTTGAATTGCCAGTTTCACATGTTAAAATACCAAAACTATCTCCTTTCACAATTGAAGTCTAAGGTTGATGCTCTGGCGGAAGGTATTGATTGTAAAGAATTGCAAGATTTAGTACATGTTTCTGAACAGGTGGGTAAGCATTCTTTGCAATGTGGTTTTGATGCTGTACAGGCCTCGTCTAGGGTGGCTGCCACTGGGTCAGTTCTTCGCAGGCACGCCTGGCTGAGGGATCAGAATTTGTCTGACCATGTTAAAACAAGGATTTTAGATGCTCCTTTACAATCTGATGTGTTGTTTGGTTCTCCTGTTGAGACAGTTTTAAAGAAAATGGAAGACAAGGCTAAGTCTATGCAGACTGTTAAAGATTTTTTGCAGGTTCAGCCTCCAAAGTTTAGTAGAAATTGGCCTACTAAGGGGTGGATGTATCCTTCTTATGATTCCCAGTCTAGGGGTAGATCTAGACGTGGTAGGGGCAGAGCTCAGGGTTCTTTCAGGCCTCGTACAGCGAGTTCTCCTGCACAGTCTTCAGGTGAGGGCAGGGGTCAGTCCTTTCGTAAACAGACCCAATGACCTACCTTTTCAGCTGCCAGAGCCTTCTCGTCTGGCAGCCCCTTTGGGAGGAAGGTTGGCACTTTTCAAAGGAAATTGGAGTTTAATTACCCAAGACAGATGGGTATTGGATATCATACACCACGGTTACAGGTTTTATTTCCATACCTTACCTCCTTTCAAAGGCATGCCAGACGTTCCTCCTACACAAAGAATAGAGGCTCACAAGCAAATTTCTCTGTTACTCCAACTAGGGGCCATTCAGCCGGTCCCTATGCCAGAAGTGGGCCTAGGATTTTATTCTCGCCTGTTCCTCTTACCAAAGAAAGGGAACACGTGGAGACCAATTTTGGACTTATCTATCCTCAACACTTATCTGGACATTCCCAAGTTCAAAATGTTGACGTTACAGCAGCTTTTACCTCTGCTGGGCAAAGATCATTGGATGGTAACTTTAGATCTCAAGGAGGCTTATCTTCATGTTCCTATCAGACTGAGTTGCAGGAAGTATCTGCGTTTTCGAGCTGGGACTTCTCATTATCAGTTCTCTGCATTGCCCTTTGGCTTATCTACTGCGCCCAGAGTGTTCACGAAGGTTCTGGCTCCAGTGATAGCTTTCCTCAGGTTAAAAGGAATACAGATTTATCCTTATTTGGACGATTGCCTAATTCTGGCTCAAGGAAGGGACGAGCTTCTTCATCATTTGGATTATGTGATAGCAGTGCTAAGATGCCTGGGGTATTCTGTGAACGAAATAAAGTCCAGTCTAGTACCCTCTCAAGACATGTGCTTTCTGGGTGTGAGACTGAATACAGCATCCCAGATGGCCTTTTGACCCCGGACAAACAAAGGAATCTTTCCCTTTACTTTCATCAGTTGTCTCATCAGTCCGGGCTGACTGCAAGGACAGTCCTTCAAGCCTTAGGGTTCATGGCATCTTGTATTCTGGTGCTTCCCAATGCCAAACTGCATATGAGGAAGCTACAATGGTATCTCAAAAATGTATGGACACAGCACTGCCAGGATTTGGACACTGTCATTCCAATAATACCTTGCATTCAAAAGGAATTTTTGTGGTGGGCTCAGGAATGTCACCTAAACAAGGGACTCTCTGTGACCCGGCCAGAGGCGAGTCAGATTCTAACGACAGATGCCTCGGACAAAGCTTGGGGAGCTCATCTGAATGGAAAGTGGATACAAGACAAGTGGCCTGCCAGACTACAACATCTACATATCAACTTGAAAGAGATGTTAGCAGTCCAGTTTGCTTTAATAGCCTTCAAGGATTTACTTCTTCCAGGGCAGGTGTTGATTCTAACAGACAACACAACTGTCATGTGGTACATCAACAAGCAAGGCGGAACACATTCTTATCCTCTATGCAGGCAAGCGATGATTTTGTGGGAGACTGCTCTCACTTTACAGCTAAATCTTCAGGCAAGGTTTCTGCCGAGCACAGAACTCCTTAGCAGATGTGTTAAGCAGACAAATTATGGATCCCCACGAGTGGAAATTGGATCCTCATGTATTTCAGAAATTGACAGTGTCATGGGGAACTCCAGACATAGATCTGTTCGCTTCCCCACTATACCACCAGCTGCCAAAGTTTTGCACAAAAAGGTTTCATCCAACAGCTTGGAGAGTGGATGCTCTTTCTTTCAATTGGAGCAATCTTCATGTGTATGCCTTTCCGCCTGTGCCTCTCCTCCCAAAGGTACTACTAAAGGCCAGACAAGACAAGCCAAGGATGATTTTAATAGCTCCAGATTGGCCTCGACAGCATTGGTACCCATTACTGAGGAGCCTGGTACGGAAGCCTCCATGGCCTTTGCCTACGATTCCACACCTGTTGTCTCAGGAGGACAGTCATCTGCTCAATGTCAAGCTTCACTCTCTGCACCTGACAGCCTGGCATATTCTGTTTTGAACCATAGTGGGCCTCCACTTCCACAACAAGTTTTGAATGTTATTTTGGAAGCTAGAAGGCCTAGTACAAGGAAAGTGTACGCAGAAAGATGGAAGAGATTTTTATTTTGGAGTGCAGCAAAGGATTTTGATGTTTCTGAGCCTAATTTAAGTGTGGCTCTTCAATATCTTACTGAGTTACTGGACAAGGGTTTGTCCTTCTCTTCTATTAAGGTTCATGCTGCAGCAATTTCGGCTCACTATGATTGTGACCCACCATTGTTTTCTCATCCTTTGTTCAAGCAATTTCTTAGAGGGGCAAAGAATATAAGACCCCCACGAAGAGCTCCTACTCCTGCTTGGGATCTCAATTTTGTGTTGGAGAAACTCACTCTACAACCTTTTGAGCCTGCAGCTACTTCTGAGTTGAAATATTTATCATGGAAGACTGCTTTTTTGTTGGCCATTACCTCTGCAAGAAGGGTTTCTGAATTACAGGCCCTTATGGCGGTTGAGCCTTTCTTGATTTTCCATAAGGATAGGGTATCTTTACGTACTAATCCTTCCTTTATGCCTAAAGTGGTTTCTAGTGTGGCTTTAAACCAAACTATTCATTTGCCTACCTTTTATGCAAATCCCCAAAATAACGGGGAAAAGATTTTGCACACTTTAGATGTACACAGGCAGTTGCGTTATTATTTGGACAGCACTAAAGGGTTCAGGCAGTCTCAGCAGTTATTTGTTTCTTTTGCTTTGAGTTCTCAGGGCAAGCCTGTGTCAAAACAAACTATTTCTAAGTGTATTGGGTTTTGCATTGCTTTCTGTTATTCCCATCATGGCAAGGAAGTTCCAGCTGGGATTAGGCCTCATTCCACCAGGGCTACTGCCACTTCAACAGCTTTTTTAAGAGGGGTGGCAACTAAGGATATTTTGGAGGCAGCTACATGGAGTTCAGTGCATACTTTTTCCAGGCATTATCACCAACCACTTTACTCTAAATCCAGGGCTGGTTTTGCCACTGATGTTTTGCAGGGCATTTTGGCAGCTCCTGCTTCCTTATAATTTAGCCATCCTCCCTTTCCTCTGCTTTGGGATTCTACCCAAGAGTAAGGACTGCAGCAATCTGAGATGAAGAACATAGTACAGTTTTGTACCTACCATAAATGTAGATGTTCGAAGATCCACATTGCTGCAGTCCAATTTACCCTCCCTCCTTCCCCTCTGTTGTTAGAGGCGGTTGTGTGGGTTGGGTGGTCAATTGGGTGTAATTTGTTTATTGTATATATTGTACATATGTTTGGTGCTAGGAAAGTTGGTGGTTGGTTTGCTGTCTTTTGGTTTTGACCTTTATTTTTAGGGTCTTCTGACATCTGGGGCAAGAAAAGACTGAGGATATGACGTCGGTCATGCGCATTTGTACCCTGACGTCCTGATGTTAGTCAAATGCGCCTTGACCGACGTCAGCCTTATACTTTGATATTCGGGCCGACCGAGGACAGCGGACTACCCAAGAGTAAGGACTGCAGCAATGTGGATCTTCGAACATCTACATTTATGGTAGGTACAAAACTGTACTTTTCTGTTACTGCACAGATATCGATGTTCTCCATGCTAAGGAGAGTTTCGAGTGCGTGCATCTTGAGGTTTAGACTTCTAGCATTGAGTAGCATTACTCTTAGTTTCTTATCCCTTGTGATACCTATGGAGGTGGGTTTGTCTTTTGAGCCTTGCCTAAAAAAGGCACTATGGGGGTAGCAAGAGCCTTTGCCAATATCCAAAAGCCCAGGGGTGACAGGTGCAAGCCGTCCCTAGCAAAGCATCGTGGCTTGTCGTGCATATCATCCCAAGCTGACAGGCATTGGATCCCCTTTGAATGACACCAATACTTAAGCCAATTGTTGAAATTGATCATCTTGTCTTCATACTGTGGCATCATTCTTGGTGAGGGTAAGATGCTACTCAAGGTCAGGGTCATACCAGCCTGGGCTACATGCTCACAGAGGTCCTCTATGTCTCTTTTCATGTAGTTCAGGGAGGTACGTCTCAGGTCATTCACACCAGCATGGACAATGACTGAGTCATATTTGTACCTTGGAGTGACCTGAGTGCTTGTGTTATGTGGCGGATCCTAGCGCCAGACAGGCTGCTCACCGTGACCTTCTCCTTTTTCAGCCTGGTGAGCGGGACGTCAGTGTGCCTGACGATAGTCACCTATTACAAGTGTATCAGGTGTGTTGTTTAGCCTTAAGGGCTGTGACTGTTCGGCACACTGGCTTTGTGAGATATGTGTTGCACGTGTTTTTTTTTTGGGGTAGCGGTTGCTTGGGTGTCTGCTTTGGAGGTCTCTGCTGCTTAGGCAGATCTTTATTTAGAGCCTCCGAGTATGTTTTTGTTTGATTATGTGTTTGGTTTGCTGTCATGGTAGGTCTATGTGAGACTGGAATTGTAGTGAGTGTGGTTTCCTTCTCCTCCTGACTGGTTTTGCCAGTACTGAGTTGAGAGAGCTTAGCCTCCAGTTTGGCTATATGGTTGCATCTCTCACATGTGTTGGAATTTGTTGGGAGGAGGAGGGGGTTGTCTGTGTACATGAGGCAGTTGTAACATTGCCTCAAGATTCCCATATTCACCAGCTGGACCAGAGAGGAGATTGACAACTGACCTTTGGACATGCTAGAATAATATTGGGAATTCCTTTATAATTGAAAACAAGGGCCAGTGGGGAGCGAGGGTGTAGTGCTTTTAATTTTTAGTGCTGACTTATAATTGCTTTAGTGAGCAAATGCCAGGTAACAAGTGCAATGTGTTACAGGTAACTTAAATGCAAAAACGACAGACAGTAACTTTCTTTCAAGCGAAGCAAGGAAATAAGTACAGTAAGCAATGCAGATATCACTAGGGATCCACAGAAGCGCTGAGAAGCCACGTTTTAGGAGGAATTAGCGTTCCAGGGAAATAACAAGCATACAAACAAAGCTAGATTCAGCAGGCCTGGATCTAGTCTATGCTACAGCAAACAAGGTGTACCAATTTCAGTAAGATACAGTTCAAATATTCAGGCACTATAAACCTTTAACCAGAAATTCCCAGCTCAGAAGGGCAGAGTCCAGCCACTCCTCCCACAAGAGTGCAGACCACGAACCTTCTTAATGTAAAATAACTGGCCTGAAGCCCAAGTGCTTAAACCAGAGCTAATACACTTTAAGAATAACAGACACTGAGCTCTCAGTCAGCAGTTCCCAACTTAGAAGGATGAAAGCTACCTGTCCTGCCACCACAGTGCATGCCACAAACCTTCCTAATGTAGAACAACTGGTCTGAAGCCCAAGTGCTTAATCCAAAAGACTTAGAATGATAGCTACACTTTAATCAAGTTACTACCAAGCAGTAATAAATACAACTGAATACTTTAAATAATGCCTGGATTAGTGCTCAAGTTATACAAACAAAGCTAGATTCAGCAGGCCTGGATCTAGTCTGTGCTACAGCAAACAAGGTGTACCAATTTCAGT
The DNA here is from genome assembly GCF_019279795.1 of Protopterus annectens. Taxonomy (NCBI): domain Eukaryota; kingdom Metazoa; phylum Chordata; order Ceratodontiformes; family Protopteridae; genus Protopterus; species Protopterus annectens. Next base: position 662,126,085 of record NC_056734.1, read on the forward strand.
AAGAAGCAGTTCAGATATACATGCACTATAAGCCTTTAACCAGAAATTCCCAGCTCAGAAGGGCAGAGTCCAGCCTCTCCTCCCACAAGAGTGCAGACCACGAACCCTCTTAATGTAAAATAACTGGCCTGAAAGCCCAAGTGCTTAAACCAGAATTAATACACTTTTAGAATAACAAACACTGAGCCCTCAATCAGCAGTTCCCAACTTAGAAGGATGTAAGCTACCTGTTCTGCCACTACAGTGCAGACCACAAACCCTCTCAATGTAAAACAACTGGTCTGAAGCCCAAGTGTTTAAACTAAAAGGCTTAGAATGAGTTACACCAAGCAGTAATAAATACAATTGAAAATGTTTAAGATGACGCAAAAGCAAAAAAAAGTAGGAAGAAACACAGTAAAAGCAGAAGAATTTTTTTTTTTTTTTTTTTTAGAAAAGTAGCAAAAGCAGTATATATATACATACACACACACACTCACACACACATATACATACATGTGTATGTGTGTGTGTGTGTGTGTGTGTGTGTGCGTGTGTGTGTGCATACACACACACAATATATATATATATATATATATATATATATATATATATACACATACACACACACACACACACACACACACACATGTACATACATGTGTATGTGTGTGTGTGTGTGTATATATATATATATATATGTATATAGATATATATATCTAGATATATATATATAGATATATATATCTAGATATATATATAGTTTGCCATCGAAATGTCAGAAATTAGTTAGTTGACCTTAGATTGCCAAAAGGCACTTGTACATGTTGTCGTAAGTCCACTTGTTTGAATCCACACGAACGAATACTAGTGTGCATTTGCTCTTGTGGATTCGTTTTTTTTGAATGGGGATCAGGAAATTTACCCTTTCCTTCACTGTAGTTCATTCTTAGAGTTTGTATATATAAGTAGCAGTGGATGTGGGGTACAGGGGAGCTTGTCTCCCTGCAAAACATTTGTAGCACATAACTGAAAGTTCATAGGTTCATAGGTTTATATAGGCTATCTGCCCCAAGGCATTTATAAGACTAGCCCGAATTTTTGTGGCTTACGCCACCCCTTATATGAAAAAATACTGCACCCATTAGTTTGTTGTGCCTCTGTCCAGCAGTGACACAGAGATGATTCCCAGGGTAAACCTACGATCTCCCATCCACAGGTCAAGATTTCTCTTGAACAGAGCCAGCGAGGTGCTCTGCCTCACATGGACCGGGACTCTATTCCACAGCATAGGGAGTCTCTGAGTGATAAATCTATCCCTCCAGCACGTCCTATTTATATCCGTGCTAAGGTTTAAGTCGCTTGCTCTAGTGGTTTTGGTGGATTTGGATTTTTTGAGGTGGAGCATGACCATTAATTCCGGGTTGGACATGGCCTTGTATGTCAGGCGCATGTCACCTCTGAGCAGACGGTATGCGACTGAATAGAGCTGGTGTTTCTTCAATCTGGCAGCATATGACAGATTTTGGAGTCCCTTTATCCTTTTGGTGAGAAACTTTTGGGGTCTCTCCAATTGCTGCAGATGTCGGGCGAGATACATCCCGAATGGGGCATTGTACTCGATCATTGGTCTGATAAGTGAAGAGTACAGGGGAACAATGACCTCACTAGATCTGGATGTGAATCCCTTCATGATCAGGTGGGAAATGTAGAAGGTCTTTCTAACCACTTTAGCAACGTGAGTGTCAAAAGAAAGGGCACTGTCAACCTGGGTCCCCAGGTCCCTGATAACCTCTTCTGTGCTTTGTGGATTGCCACCTATATGGTAGCTTTGGGTTACCTTGTTTTTCCCGAAGGGTATGACTATACATTTTTTGGCGTTTAACTTCAGGCCATGGCTCTGGCACCAGCTATCTGTTTCCGTGAGTCCCTTCTGAAGGATATCCGTGTCCGATGCACTTTCCACTATGGCGCCCAGTTTGCAGTCGTCTGCAAACTTTGTCAGCTCCTCCCATGTTGGCCTGTACTTCTGAGAAGTAGATGCCAAACAATAGGGGGCCAAGGACCGAGCCCTGTGGGACACTACTTGTGACCGGCTTGGAGTCTGACATAGCGCCAGCAACTCTAACCCTGTGGGTTCTGTCCTTAAGCCAGTTTGCAACCCATCTTGTGACATATGGGTTTACATTTAAGCTGGTAAGTTTTTCTACAATACCCGAGTGGGGTATTGTGTCGAAAGCCTTTGCAAGGTCAAGGTAGGCTGTATGGACTGCCTTTCCCTCATCAATGGCCTTGGTGACTGTTTCGAAGAAGTCGATTAAGTTCAAAAGGCATGATCTTCCCTTGACGAAGCCAAACTGGGTCGGGTCCAATGTCTGCAAGTCCCCTATATCTTTGTTTATGAGCTCCATTATGATCCTCTCCATAGCTTTGCAGACTAGACTTGTTAAGCTTATGGGGCAGTAATTACCAGGGTCCGTGGAGGCACCGCCTTTGTGGAGTGGGACCACAGTTGCCGTACGCCACTCCTTGGGCACGTATCCTGTGGTAAGGCTGAGATTAAACAGCTGCCTTATGTGCGGGTTTAATTCCTCATTTAGCTCGTGTAGCACACAGCCGGGGACACCATCCGGTCCCATTGATGCTGTGTTTTTAGCTTTAGAGAGCAGCTTTCACCTGCGCTTTTGAGATGTCTGGGAGGCTTCACTCCGTTGGGTTAGTTTCTCTCCTTTAGGAGAGGGGGGTGAAGTTTGCACTGAACCTGTCTGCCAGTATGTTGGCAACATCTGTGGGTTCAGTGATTTTTGTATCATTTTGGACTAATTCTGAGCATATCTGGGAGTTTCCATCCAGGTTCCTAACATAGCTGAAAAGGCCTTATGATTGTCCTTTGAATCCATGGCAATTTTTCTCTCAAAATTGGCCTTAGTTGATTTTATGAGTGCTCGTATTTTTTTACTAATAATGATCAGGGGTGACTTCCCTTTTATGGATTTTGTTCCATCATGTAATAGCTTTCTCCTCTTATTGTAAAGTTTGTTAATGGCTGGGGTCCACCAGACTGGACGTTTGCCCTTTGTGGAAAGAGTCTTGGTTTTATTTGGGATTGCCTGATCCATGCAGTCCTGGTGGTGTTCATAGAAGGCATTTGTAAGGGCTTCAGCAGCTTGGGTTGTGGTTTCCACTGTCTCAGGGGCCTTGAAGGATACCACACCAGTCTTGAGTAGTGTGAAGTTTTCTTTAGAGAAGTTCTTCACTGTGGTCTTTTTTGTTTGGGGTGGGGGCGGGATGTGGATTTCCAGTGAGATTAGTTTATGATCAGATCTCACCAATGAGGGATATACTTCCGGTGTGGAGCATTTTGTCCACATATTTGTGATAATGAGATCTAGTATATTTTCTCCTCTCGTGGGAACAGTGACTAGCTGTTCCATGGCATTTGAATTTATGAACTCCAGGAACCGTTGGGCTAGAAAGTTAGGGCTTGAGTAATGTTCCCAGTCTATATTCGGGTAGTTGAAGTCACCCAATATGATGGTGTTTGGAGATACATTTATACCCTCCAGTGTCTTCGTGCGTTGCCACCAACCTGGAGGTGTGGGTATCCTTTATGAATATGGATACACCCCCTCCTTTTGTGGTGTGGTCTGGGTTTTGGGGCCGGAACGCATGATATGAGGTAAAACCTAATAGTGCCGGGGTGCTCTCAGGAGCCTTGAACCAGGTTTCAGTTACAGCACAGACATCGATGTTCTCCATACTGAGAAGGGCCTCGAGTGCGTGCATTTTGAGATTTAGACTTCTGGCATTGAGCAGCATTACCCTCAGTTTCTTCCCATTTTTGTTTTCTAGGGTGGTAGGTTTAGAATTTGAGCCTTGCCTAAAAAGGCACTATGGGGTGGCAAGAGCCTTAGCCAATATCCGAATCCCAGGGTGACAGGTGCAAGCCGTCCCTTGCAGCAGCGTGGCTTGTCAAGCATGTCATCCCAGGCAGACAGACACTGGATCCCCTTTGAATGACACCAGACATTAAGCCAATTGTTAAAGCTGATCATCTTGTCTCTATATTGTGGCATCATTCTTGGTGAAGGAAGGATACTGCTCAGGGTTAGGGTCATACCTGCCTGGGCTACATAATCAGAGAGCTCCTCTATGTCTCTTTTCATGTAGTCCAGGGAAGTACGTCTCAGGTCGTTCACACCAGCATGGACAATGACTGTGTCATATTTGTACTTGCCGTGGAGTGACCAGTGCTTGTGTTATGTGGCGGATTCTAGCGCCCGATAGGCAGCTTACTGTGACCCTCTCCTTGTTCAGCCTGGTGAGTGGGACGTCAGTGTGTCTGACTATGGAGTCACCTATGACAAGTATGTTTGGTGTTGTATTTGGCTTTAAGGGCTGTGACTGCTTTGCACACTGCTTTTGTGGTTTATGTGTTGCTTGTGGGGTGTCTTGAGGTAGCAGTTGTTTGGGTGTCTGCTTTGGAGGCCTCTGCTGTTTAGGTAAATTTTACTCAGAGCCTCCGAGTATGTCTTTGTGTGTTTATGTGTTTGATTCAGTGGTGTGGTAGCATTATGTGAGGCTGGTTTTGTGGTGTGTGTAGTTGCCTTCTCCTCCTGTCTGGTCTTGCCAGTCCTGAGTTGAGAGAGCTCAGCCTCCAGTTTGGCTAAATAGCTGCATCTCTCAAGTATTTGTGTTATGTGGGAGGAGGAGAGGGTTGTCTGTGTACATGAGGCAGTTATAACATTGCCTCAAGATTCCCAGATTCACCAGCTGGACCGGAGAGGAGATTGACATCTGACCTTTGGACATGCTAGAATAATATTGGGAATTCCTTAATAATTGAAAACAAGGGCCAGTGGGGAGTGAGGGTGTAGTGCTTTTAATTTTTAGTGCTGACTTATATAATTGCTTTAGTGAGCAAGTGCCAGGTAACTTGAGTGCAATGTGTTACAAGTAACTAAATGCAAAATGACAAACAGTAACTTTCTTTCAAGTGAAACAAGGAAATAAGTACAGTAAGCAATGCAGATATCACTAGTGATCCACAGAAGCTGAGAAGACGCGTATTAGGTGGAATTAGCTTCCAGGAAATAACAAGCAAACAAACAAAAGCATATAAACAAAGCTAGATTCAGCAGGCCTGGATCTAGTCTATGCTAGAGCAAACAAGGTGTACCAATTTCAGTAAGATACAGTTCAAATATTCAGGCACTATAAACCTTTAACCAGAAATTCCCAGCTCAGAAGGGCAGAGTCCAGCCTCTTCTCCCACAAGAGTGCAGACCACGAACCTTCTTAATGTAAAATAACTGGCCTGAAGCCCAAGTGCCTAAACCAGAACTAATACACTTGGACACTGGGCTCTCAATCAGCAGTTCCCAACTTAGAAGGATGAAAGCTACCTGTCCTGCCACCACAGTGCTTGCCACAAACCTTCCTAATGTAAAATAACTGGTCTGAAGCCCAAGTTCTTAATCCAAAAGACTTAGAATGATAGCTACACTTTAATCAAGTTACAACCAAGCAGTAATAAATACAATTGAATACTTTAGAGAATGTCTGGATTAGTGCTCAAGTTACACAAACAAAGCTAGGTCCAGGAGGCCCGAATCCAGTCTATGCCACAGCAAACAAGGCGCACCAACTTCAGTAAGAATCTGTTCAGATATGCATGCACTATAAGCTTTTAACCAGAAATTCCCAGCTCAGAAGGGCAGAGTCCAGCCTCTCCTCCCACAAGAGTGCAGACCACAAACCCTCTTAATGTAAAATAACTGGCCTGAAAGCCCAAGTGCTTAAACCAGAATTAATACACTTTTAGAATAACAGACACTGAGCCCTCAATCAGCAGTTCCCAACCTAGAAGGTTGTAAGCTACCTGTTCTGCCACAACAGTGCAGACCACAAACCCTTTCAGTGCAAAACAACTGGTCCAAAGCCCAAGTGTTTAAACCAAAAGGCTTAGAATGAGTTACACCAAGCAGTAATAAATACAATTGAGTATTTTTAAGATGATGCAAAAGTAAAATGAAGTAGGTAGAAACACAAGTACAGTAAAAGCAGATGAAATTTTTTTTTTTTTTTTTTATCTGAACAAGTGCTGAGATCAAAGAAACAGATTTGAGAGCTGAAACTAGAAAACTGGCTAGTTATAAGAAAAAAAAACAAGCTAGAAGGCTTCCCTCAAACACAGAAGGGCTTGGGGGCTCAGAAGCCTACAAATAGTCTATACCACTTAACAGGAAAGGCAGGAAATGAGCTTAATTTTTTTTTGTCTGTTTCCCAGATGCTCTCTTTGTATACAGTAGGAGTGCCTGAAATCAGAATATGATCTCACTGCACTCAGTTGAGTGAGCAAATGAGATGGGCCCAGAGGCAGGCTGAGGGGCGGGCAGTTTCAAGGCCACCAAGATTAACACCAGAACAAAAACAGGGAGGGTGAAACTGCCAGTTCAGTTAATATTCCTTCAACACAGTTTAAATCAAATTAAATACTGTATTTTTTTTTTTAAAAAGTGCAGATAAAGGTACTTAAATTCTCTTATACGTCCAGTTGAATATAACCAAGTTGTTAGCCGGCCAAAGCTGAGGTTTTTAAGCAGAAAAGATTTCACAATGCACCACTTAACTAGGCAAGGACAGGAAATCAAAGAATGTGGCTACCCCCACACCTGTAATTACTAGCAAATAACAAAATTCAGCAAACACTAGCTTCTGTTCAAGTTACTAAAGAGCAGAAAAACTGCCAGTTCAGTTAATATTCCTTCAAAACAGTTTAAATCAAATTAAATACTGTATTTTTTTTTTTAACTTGTAGGTATTTTCGGTAAAGTCGACATTCCTGAGTTGTTGACTTTCCTTAAATACCACTTTCGGTTATGTGAATAATCAGTTATTGGATTTTACGTTTCAGGTTGTATATATGAACACTCGTACTATTCAGTTATGAAATTTTGATAGCAAACCATATATATATATATATATATATATATATATATATATATATATATATATATATAGATATATATATATATATATATATATATATATATATATATATATATATATATATATATATATATATATATATATAAATATAGATATATATATATATATATATATATATATAAATATAGATAGATATATATATATATATATATATATATATATATATATATAGATATATATATATATATATAGATAGATATATAGATATATATATATATATAGATAGATATATAGATATATATATATATATATATATATATATATATATATATATATAGATATATATATGATACACACACACACACACACACACACACACACACACACACGCAGACAGATATACCAAATTAACTACTGACCAGGTTGACAAGATATTGGAACAGATAATGAAAGATTGAGATAGTGGTGCAGAAAGTGATGGCTGTTGGAATGAAAGCACAAGTGATAACCTGAATATAACAAAACATTTGAGTTGATATTTGAAAGGTCTGAACTACATATATTAATGTGCAGCGTGAAAGATAATTTAAATAGAACTGATTTTTCATCATACAGTAGAAAGATGTAAAGACTGTATTTAATAAAATAAAAAGGAATGGGGAGGAGAACAGTGAAAGAAGAAAATAAATAAACAGCTTTGTTTCATTATTGTATAAAGTGTACTGGTCCTATCCATTCATTCATGTTTATGAGTTGCTGCCAATTCCAATAGTGAGCATGTGAATAGCCACTGCCATCCACAGAGTTTACTAGGTGAGGGTGGAAGTTGAATGCCAGGCCTTCTCTTCTGTATCACTAATGCATGCACAGACATCTCCAGATAAATTAGAAGTCATCAGTCTATTACTACATTTCTTAGGAATGTGGGAGGAAAAGAGAGCACACAGAGAAAACCCACCCAAACTCAGGGAGGACGTGCAGATTCTGCAAGCGCCCCAGCCAAGAGCCAAACTAGAGATCCTCTTGCTGTGAGGTGACAGCGCTGCTACTGTGTCACTCACTTTACTGTAATGCAGACTTCCCTTGTCAGAAAGATGGGCTGTTCACCAACTAGTCTTCTCGGTTAATTAAATTGCTTTGATGTACACAGATAAGAAACCTCAGCTTGGGAATGCGTAGTTTAATGTTTGTGTATGTGCATATGGATATGGTACAATACACATACACACATCTTTGAAACAACTTTTGCATGTATTCATGTGTATTTGTGTTTAAACCCCTAGTGTATGCTTATTATTTTATAGACAGAAAAGTAGATGGTATTCCCTAACAGAAAGCTGGTTTGTTTTCTGTTTTGTTCTGTGGTCATAAGAAAGGTAATTGACTTTCTGAGAGCTGCTGCTCTAGTTGTTGAATACAAGTCTCAAGATGAGCAGCTGCCCTCTCTGAAATGCTGCTTAGTTGTGGTCTTTGTCTTTTCTGTAGTAAGTTATGGTTTCTTTATGATTTGCTCTGGTATTTAGATAACATAGTAGTGATAAAATAATGCTGTGTATGTTTATTTTTTTTTGTCTGCCCAGAAATTACCATTTACAATCCCAGAACTGGTTCAAGCTTCACCTTGCCGAAGTTCCGATGGTATCTTATACATGGGTAAGTTGCAGTAATGTGCTTGTAGGATTCGTGGTTTCACTGGTTTGCTATTTAAAATTGTAGAAATTCATATGGTGTGATGTGAATAAGTTTGTCTTCAGAGGTGTTTTAGACAACTAAAAACACGTTTCTTCACAGTTAATTGCAGTCATTAAAAATGAATGTTTATTAAAGTACAGTGTGACTTTGCTGTTGTGATACTGATTTTCAGTGTCGTTGGGTGGTGCAACATAAAAATTATTATGCTGTTATTCCCCCTCCTCAGTGTGTGTAACGTTTAAAGTATCATTAGGATCACATAGGACTCTGGAATCAGGTCCAGGTTTTCCTTGCATTTGCCAAGTTTAATTAAAGCTGTTGTATCATAAGCCTATACTGTAGATGTCTTCATGCTGTGACTTTATACTAGCATGCAGTTCTGTAAGCTTAAAGTGTACAGTCACACATTTGGTCTGCATCTGAACACTTTGTAACTTAAGTGCTCCAGTATATTTTCTACCCTGTCTGACTAGAAGTATTTGGGCAGTTTCTTACAAAACAAAACAAAAGCTTTGTAAATATTTTAGCAAGTACCTCTCCACATAATTCTGCTGATTCCCTCATAGACATCACTCCTTGCCTTGGGGTGAGTCCATACACTCTACTGGAAGGGTCCCGGTGCATGCACTGTAGTGGGACTATTAAAGTCTAGGGCTGAAGCTGCATGTAATCCCTCTTTTGACGTCATCGAGGGCAATGGTCAGTGATCTTTTTGGTGATTTCACAGAGGAAAATTGAAAGTTTACAGGTGTTTTTATTTTAAGGATCTTGCCTTAAAACTGATATTAACAGCATTGAATAGCAGCTCGGCATCTCAGTCACCACATGCCATGGTGCAAGTTAAACTTATAAAAGAGACAGTAAACTTTAAAGTTTACTATGTTATTTTCTGCTTTTTTGTAAGCCATAGTTCCTCCTTGAGAAATATTCTGTTTTTCTTCTATCTTTGACAAGCTTTTACTGTTATCTAATTCTGTAGAATCCTCAGACTTTATCAGAAGCTCTTTAAAAGTTAAAATCTTTATTTTCTCAGTAGCTAAATTACATCTGACCAAAGCAAGTTTAAGAACCTACTCAGCTGACACATTTCTCATCATAACTGTAGCTGGAGTTAATGACATCAGATGGAAAGTTTCAGTGCTTGTTGAGTGGAAGGACCAAGTAACTAGGAGATGGGTTTGGAATTAAATAAATGCATCTGTATTTGTCATGGGATATGTAGATAAGGGATTAGTTTTTTTAATAATGCTGATGTTTTCCTGTTTTTTTGTTTTTTTAGTGTTTCTTGCCAAAATTAGTGTAGCTAGTAGCTGTAGCATAGTCCCGATACAGGTTTGCTGCATCTAAGTCTGTTTGTATTAGCTGCTGTATTCTGAGCACATTTTCTAAGCCATCTTTAATTGGAAGGGGCCCTTCTTGTACCCCTGTGAGAAAAGTGTGCCGATTGGAACATGTATGGTGAAGGGGTGATTGGTCTAGGGCTTGGATTAAGCACCCTCATTAGTTCTTTTGAGTTTTTTAAAAGTTTTTTTTTTACGTTTTTAGGTTCTGGTATTTAAGCCCTCCTCTGCTCATTTGTGCATTGTGCAATTGGGCACTGTAGCCGGACAGATCATTTCAACAATGTTTCCCTTAGTTGCAGCTATAGTACTTCAGCATAGTCCTTATCTTTAGTACATCTCCAGTCTAAGAAGCATTGTTGGTGAGCTGTGACCTATTAAAAACCAGCCAAAAACCCCATCAGAAATACCTATCTAAAGAGCACCTCCTAGATTAGTCCTAAAAGCACCCCCTTTGTGATAACAGTTCTTCAAATCTAGACTTCCGAGAGTTGGACTACCTTATTTCTCCTAGTAATCCAAGAAAACACGGGTGACTACTTGCTGGAGGAATTAAACTTCAGTTTTTAACCATGTGAACTGGTGTTTCTGCTGATACTATCGTGCAGTCAATTGCTGAAGAGGGACAGCCTTTATAGGAGCTCTGTGTGACTGGTTTGTGTTTTTAGTGATTTGGAACCAGTGTTTTCTTGGATTACTAGAAAGATGTACTTACATCAAGAATCTTGAATCCCTGCTCTCCCTCACTCAAAACAGTAATACTGAAGAGGTTGTCAACTCACCCACCCACTACTCATGCACATAGTACCACTCATACATGTAGTACGCATCTAACACACAAGTCAGCATATGTGGAGGTTGTCTTAAAAAACTTACCAAAGACTTCCAAAACAAAAGACTGCTACAACTAACACAGTTCCCACAACACCCAAGATGGATAGCAACACCAGTGTCTCACCTACCAAGCCCTTAAGGTGTAACACTCAAAAAAACTAATTTTTTTGTCATTGGAGACTCAATAGTGAGACACATGAACATCCTACAAACCAGGTTAGATAAGGAGAAAGCCACGGTCAGCTGCTTGTCCGGTGCCATGATTTGTCATATCATGTATACACTCGGTTCTCTCGGCAACAAGTACCATTATGACGGTGTCATAGCTCATGTTGGAGTGAACAACCTGATACATACCTCTCCGGACTATATGAAGAGAAGCATGATTGAGCTCTTTGAGTATGTGCCCCAGGCAGGTATGTCTCTAGCCTTGAGCAGCATATTACCCTCCCTGGAATGATGCCACGATATAAACAAAAAATGAGAGATTTCAATAATTGGCTTAGATTTTGGTATCATTCAAAGGGAATCCAGTTTCTGTTAGCCTGGTATGACATGAGCACAAACCTCGCTGCTTTAATTGAAACTGTTTGCACCTGATACCACTAGGCTTTCAGCTACTGTCAAAGGCTCTTGCCTCCCCCATAGTGCCTTTTTTAGGCAAGGTCTCCAAAACAAAATTTCCAATGTGAAAATTGCTAACCATAACAAAATAAGGATTATGCTGCTAAACACTCTGAGCTTAAACCAGAAACTGCACTCCCTGGAAGCACTTCTGTCACTGGAGGATGTTGATGTCTGTGCAGTCACAGAAACCTGGTTCAAGGCCTTGGAGAGTACCTCTGCCTTGAAAGGCTACAATGCCTTCCACACCTTCAGACTGTAAAACAAACATGTGAGAACCAAAGGAGGTGATGTTTCTATCTGTATTCGAGATAAATTCACCTCCCGACTAGTTAGATTGGACATCTCCATGGAGTTACTCCAAGTTCAGATTACTGTGGGTAAGACCCCCATTCAAGTCATAGTTAGTTATAGGTCTCCTTCCATGGATCACAGTATGCAAGAGGCCTACTTGACCAAACTGGAGTCAATTCAAATATTGCCAAATACTCTGGCTGTGGAGGATTTCAGTTATATCACCATCAACTGGGAATCCTGCTTTAGCCCTGACTCATTAGCGCAAAAGTTCCTTGACTTTGTTAACTCAAACGCACTGGACCATATTGTTCAAATCCCAACAAAAGGAACAAACATACTAGATCTGGTCCTCACTAACATGACAGATGCACCACTGCAACTGTTGGACCCTCATTAGTTAAATCTGACCACATATCAGTTGTCTTCGAAATTACACTAGCACCAGAACTCGCAAAGGCTGAAGTCAGACTAAAAAACTTCACCAAAGCAAAGTATACCCTCTTAGGGGAAGGTATAAATACATTCCAAGCTCCACACCCAGCTGGAAGTGGTAACTACACTAAGGCTTACACTAAAGCCCTGTACAATCAGTTGTATAAGTGTATAGACTCAAATCAAAGCCAGAGCCCCAAGTATAAGTGTGTCGACTCAAATCAATACTAGAGCCCCAGGTGAAAAAAAGCCACCCTGGTGAACATCCAGCATCAACAAGCTTTTACAAGAAGTGCAAAAAGTTGCTGTCTTAAGAAAAGTAAGGCGAGGCCCCAATAGTGTAAAAGTACTAGCTTCAACAGGCAGATAAGACAGCCTGTCAAATCCTCTAAGGGTAACCTTGAGAAAAAAATTAGCATTCACAGCCAAGGATAATCATAAGGCTTTTTACAGTTACGTATGTACCCTAAAAGGTAGGACCCAAGCATGTGCTGAACCAGTGACTAACTGTATCACACACACCGATCCCGCAGAGATAGCAAAACCTGCTAGTGGACAGATTTGGTGAAAAATTTCACTCCCTTATCCCCTCCAGACTTATCATAAACCTTGCCCCCAACTACCCCCCGTCTTACATATCTGAAGAGCAGGTCATTAAAGCTTTGTCTAAGGCAAAAAAACATAGCCTCTGTGGGACCAGATGGCATCCCATGCTGTCTTCTAAACAAACTAAAACATGAACTAGCATCACCAGTAAGTACCCTATTCAGTCACAGCCTAACCACTGGCTTTGTTCCTGCGGAATGGAGAGCAGCAACAGTTATTCCTTTCCACAAAGGTGTCTTAGCAACAGACCCAGGGAATTACAGACCCATAAGCCTGACAAACCTTATCAGTAAAGCCATGGAACCACCATAATGGACCTCAGAAATAAAGACATAGGTGACCTCCATACCCTGAATCCGACCCAATTTGGCTTCAGCAAGGGCAGATCCTGCCTGCTAAACATGGTGGATTTCTTCAAAAATGTGACCATGGCCATTGAGTAGGGCAGATCTGTGCACATAACATGTCTCGACTTGGCAAAGACCTTTGACACAATCCCACACTCAGGCATTACCGATAAACTTGAAAAACTGAATGTAAACCCCTTTGTTGTAAGATGAGTTGCCAACTGGCTCACAGACCAGTCAAACATCATCATAATGGATGACTCCACATCAACCAGCAGACCTGTCACCAGTGAGGTACCACTAGGGCCAGTGCTGGCCCCCCCCTACTGTTTGGTATATACTTCTCAGAAGTTCAGGCCAAAACTAAGGGGCTGTGGCTGACCAAGTTTGAGGATAACTCCAAACTGGGTGCGATACTGAATCCTCAGATGATGTCAGTATACTTCAGGAGGGTCTTAACGCAGACTAATGACTGGTTTCTCAGTCATGATCTCAAACTGAATGCAAAGAAATGCATCATTCCCTTTGGTAAAAAGTGTCCCTTCACACTATCAATTTAACACCACCACCTTATGTACCTACAAAGTATTAAGAGATCTGGTATCACGAGTAGACTACGACCTTAACTTTAACCACCATGTGTCTATCGTTGTAAGGAAGGCTTTCTACATAGCACACGTGATTAGCAAAGGCATTGCCTCTAGAGCAAAGGAGGTTGTAACTGTTCTATACTTGTCACTAATCAGGCCCATAATTGAGTATAATGCCCCTTTCAGCATGTACTGTAGAAAGCACTTGCAGCAATTGGAGAGAACTCGGAGGTTTCTAACTAAGAAGGTCAAGGGACTCCAGCACATACCTTACACAGTCTGAATAAAGTCCTAAAGTCCCTGTCATTATACTTAGTATCGTATAGACTTCTTAGGGGAGACTTATGCTTGGCTTACAGAGCAATCTCTGACTTAAACGTAATGCATATCATAAATCAAACGAAACTAGAGCTGCCTATTTCAGAGACCTATATATAGCCTGCGACTTGAGTAGTACATGCTGGAGGGACAGATTTTTCTCCCAGTGACTGCTGTGTCTTTGGAATAGGCTGCCAATTCATGCAAAGCAGAGCATCTCTATGACACTGCCCAAAAGGAACCTGGATGAGTGGATGGGGTGCAGTAAATTCTTACTGGTGGTAACGCCCACAGCCTTCCTGGACATGGGCAGTCATTACTAAATACAGTCCTGGGCATTGACTAGAGTATCTACATTATTATATTGGGATGAAATGGCTAGGCTTGAAATGACCTTTGGGCCAATAGCTTAGTAACCTCCTATGATCCTATGTTGTAGATTATTGTACAGTGTATTGTATAAGTTGTGGTCTGCATCAGTAAAGCTGGCAGCTTAGCTTTGCACAGGTTTTACTTTCATTTGCATGTTTCATGAGTAGTTATGTGTTAACTTTATAAATAGCTCTTTTAATTATGGTAAACCATGAAGTTTGTAAATATTATATGGGAGCAAGTAAACAATGCCCTGTTGTCTTCAGTTATTTAAAAAGTACAGCTTTTCAGCATCAGTTAGTTAACTATAGCCGTTTAGCTGTGGGCAAAGTACTTTTACTCTCTTATGTAATCTTTAATATAGATCCTTCAGGGCCATTGCATTGAAGCTGAAGGACATTTGTGTCTGTTCAGCCCATGTGCTTTAGCTCTTAATACTCCACATTACTAGGTGAGGATGTAGGAGTGCTACGCCTTCTCTCTTTGAAATATTTGGAGACAGAAAAGCAACAGTCTGGTATGAGTGTGCTCTTTCTGCCGTAAAATTGTCCATTTTCTCCAAATTGGTTACATAACAGCAACATTAGGTTGATATACGCATACACTTTTTTTTGACACTTTTATTGAATTATTACTTGAGACGTAGGCACACATACATTAATAGAAAAGAAACCAAACAATATTAATGTTTTGCAGTATACATTGCATATACATTTTCTTTCTTTGTAACAATTACTCTTCAATATTACATAAAATGATCAATTCCTGCCTTCCCTTAAAGCTCAATTTTCCTTATGAACATTATTCTACATGTATTTTTCCCACAAATTCCAGTTTGTATGTCATTTGTGCTTTTCCTTTTCTAAAGATTCCTGTTACAGTTCTTTTATATCTTTTACAGTATCCACTAATTCAAATGTACTTGGTTTAGATTTTGATTTCCATTTTCTAGTATTTTTTTTTTTTGGTAGCCAACAGAATTAAACTTAATACGCCCTTACTATGTCTAGACAATTCTGATCCTGTATCCCTACTCAAAAGAATAATTTCCTTAGTTACAGGCATGTGCCACCCCAGTATTTAAGATCTGCCAACTCATTGTACTCCCAAACGTTTTCCCAGTTGCCTCCTTCTTCTCTTTTCACACCTTCAGCTTTTGCTATCTTTCTGAGGCAAAACTCATAGAGGTGCTCTGCTTCGCATGAATTGGAAGCCTATTCCAAAATTCTTTTGAAATCTGCTTGGAGTATAAAAAAAATACTGATGCAAGCACTTCAAAGTAAAAATTCTAAACCACATGGATGGCAGTCTACAACCGGCAAATTTACACATCATCTTGACCTTATCCCACTCTTACCTTTCCATCTGCTTCCAGTGCTTTGGTCCATTTTCCATTTTCCTTCAGTAATTTCCAATCCCCCTTAGCCTATTTTCTGTACCCTTACTTGCAGTCATCCCTGTTGGCAGAATCTAATTTCTCCATTCCTGTGTTGACTTAGTTCTTAGAGTACTTTATGCAACTTTATGAATGTAATCTGTTCGGTTATTCTACTTGAGGAGCTGCATCCAAAATCCCACTCTTTCTTGAACTTCACCCGCTTCAACATCATCCCTTTCCACTTTGAATTATAACCCTCTGCTTGTGTTATGTACATGTGTCTTAACAGTGTAGTTCTAAAATATCCTTTCAAATCAGGTAATCCTAAACCAGCTTTTTCTTTTAGGAGGATCCACATATCCCAGTTAACTTTTACCTTCTTCCTCTCCTAGATACAGTTCTTCAGTTCTTTATTAGTTATTGTCCACAACTTCTCTAGTTGATAAAAATATGCCTGACTTGTATATAAAACTAAAGGGACTAAAACATTTTCACTGCTTGTATCTTGCTATCCATATCCATAAACAAGAGCTTCCGTTTTTCTCACTTTTTGTATTCTCTTCTGTTTAGTCTTCTCCCACATATTCTTGGTTGCCATAGCAGAAGCCTTTGTAATCCATACTCCTAAATATGTCATCTTAATGCATCATCATCCCCTTTGGGGAAGAGTGATGTCCCCACAAATTATCACATTAATAACAACATCCTAAGCACTCAATCAGTCGTGAGGGATTTGGGGACCCAGGTTGATAGCAACCTGACTTTTGACCACCAAGTTGCTTCCGTTGTACGGAAAACCTTCTACGTGGCCCACCTCACACAAGTAAGGGTATCTCATCCAGGGACAAGGAGGTCATAACATCCCTGTATTCTTCCCTTATAAGGCCCAGTATCAAGTGCCACTTCTGACTCGCAGACCTCTACTGAGATCCATATGGAGTCCGGTATGCGAGATGCTTTACCTATGGAACCCGCGGATGTCTCTACCTTGGATGGGTCTGGAGCCGCTGTACAGGCACCGGCTTCTGAGGGTGTATTCAGGCCTACAGACTTGCATATTAAACCTACTCTACCTTCTATACTAAGGCCTAAATCTTGATCTATGTCTAAAAAACTATGCCCAGGCCACATGTTCAGGCCCCTATGCGTAAAAAACAAATGATCAAAATGGCTGAAGATCTTATTACTCTAATCAGCGGTAATCAACCCCCCCCCCCCAGAGGCTTAGGGCTGAGCTTGACTATGAATCTTCAGATCAGGACTCTGTTTTTTCTGATTCTTTTAATGACCTGGATTTGTCCATACCTACTTATGAGGATACTGATGCACGGGATTCCATTCCCTGTGCTCCCCCCCCCCCCCCCGAGGACTTGTTGGGGAAACTTTGCATACCTTAAAGGGAGCATTTCCACTGGGAAAGTCAGGAATTTTCTGATTCAGAAAAGAGGCTTAGGGATTTCCTTCTACCTCATCATAGGCCTTTGGCTATACCTCCTGTAGTAGACATTGTTGATGTGTTTTTGGAATCCAGTATGGTCCCGGATTCCCTGCCTCCGGCTCCTAGTAAACCTGACAGATATTACAGGGTTCCTGCGTCCCACAAGTTCCTTTTCAAAAATCCTGTTGCGGATCCAGAAACAATATCTCAGGGGCCCAAGGGCATTAAGGCTTCTATTGCTAAAAATCCTACCCTTTTGATGGAGACTCCAAGGTGCTGGATAGATGGGGTAAAAAGGTTTATACTTCTGCAACCTTGGCAATCAGTGCTTTAAACTGCCAATTTCATATGTTAAAATATCAATAGCATATTATTGGACTGCTTAAACAGAAGATGATGTTGATTTCTGACTGTGTGGAAAATAAAGATTTACAGGATTTATTGCATTCTGCTGAACAAGTTGGAAAACATACTTTGCAATGTGGTTTTGATTCTTTAGAGGCCTCTTGCAAGGCTGCTGTTACTGGGTCTGTGCTTAGAAGGCATGCTTGGATTAAGGAGCAATCTCTGCAGGATCATGTTAAAGCAAAATTGTTGGATGCTTCTTTAAATCAGGACCGCCTGTTTGGCAATAAGGCTGAAGAAGTTCTAAAAAAGATGGAAGATGAAGTTAAATCTATGCAAACTGTAAAAGATTTCTTACAAGTGCAACCTCCAAGATTTAGTAGGTATTGGCCTACTAAGGTGGTCCTTTCCAGCTCCTTCTAGAGCCTCTCAAGCCAAACCTAGACACACCAAAAGCACCAGGTTTCAGTCCCAGGGGGCTCTCAGAACTAAGCAATGGGGGGCTTCCACTTCCAAATCTGGAAATAACAAGACACCCCCCCCTATGGTAAACAGTGTCAATGACTTTCCTTTAAAATTACCAAGCATTTATTAGCCGCCCCTTTGGGGGGAAAAATTGCTCTTCATGCAAAAAACTGGGAACTCATAACCCAGGACAAATGGGTTTTAAATATAGTGCCCCAGGGATACAGATTTCATTTCTCCACATTGCCAACACCAAACAGGCGGCCAGACCTGCCCCCAAATCAGTGGGCAGAGGCTCAAAAAAAGTACGTTCCCTCTTAAACATGGGGGCTATTGAACCGGTACAGAAGAGGAAAAGGGTATCTCATCCAGGGACAAGGTACCCAGAAAAGACAAATCATGGCGTCCAATTCTGGACCTGTCTACTCTAAACACCTTTCTGGACATTCCAAAATTCAAGATGCTGACTCTTCACCAGTTACTTCTTATGCTAGGCAAAGATGCCTGGTTGGCAACTCTAGATTTAAAAGAAGCTTACCTGCATATACCAATCAGGGAAACTTGCAGAAGATACCTACGCTTCAAAGCAGGCTACTTGCATTATCAGTTCTCTACACTGCCCTTTGGCTTGTCTACTGCACCCAGGGTATTTACAAAGTGCCTGGCTCCAGTAATTGCATTTTGCAGGCAAAGAAATACTCATATGCCCATACCTGGATGATTATCTAATTCAGGCAGAAAACCAGGCCATGCTTCTAAATCATCTGGCGTTTGTAAAAAGGGTTGCAACTTCTCTGGGTACACCATAAACGAAAAGAAATAACTTGTACCCTCTCAACAGATTACATTCCTGAGTGCAAACTTGAATACAACTGCCCAGGTGGCTTTCCTCATGCCAGAAAAGCAAATTCCTTTGGTAACTTACTTCAAACAAGAGGCCACAAAAACCCTGCTACTTGCAAGACAAATACTGCAAGCCTTGGGGTTCATGGCCTCCTGCATTCTTCAAATTCCATATGCAAGACAGCATATGAGGAAACTTCAGTGGTACTTAAAAAGTCTATGGAGTCAACATTGTCACAGCCTGGAAACAATGATTCCTATCATACCTTGCCTACGCCTGGAGTTCCTATGGTGGGCAGAGGCCTGCCACTAAAACAAGGGACTGCCATTCACACTACCCCCTGCAGCCCAAACCCTAACTACAGACTCATCAGACTATGCATGGGGGGCTCCCCTGGCAGGGAAGTGCATTCAGGGCAAATGGAACCCAAATCAAATGCACCTACACATCAATCAAAAAGAAATGTTAGGTGTACAGAATGCTCTGACAGCCTTCAAGGACTACAGTCTTCCAGGACAACTAATGGTAAAGACAGACAACACCACGATTATGTGGTACATAAGCAGGGGGGTACACATTTCTACACCCTCTGCAGACTAGCCATGGCATTGTGGAACACGGCCTTGAGCTACCAAGTGCACCTAAAAGCTCAATTCCTGCCAGGAAAATTGAATACACTGGCAGACGGACTAAGCAGAAATCTCATGGACCCACACGAGTGGAAACTGGAACCATGGATTTTCAACATGTTGACAAGCAAATGTGGGAGTCCAGGTATAGATCAATTTGCCAACCCCCAGAACTACCAGTTGGACAAATTTTGCACAAGGACTCCCCACAAAAAATCCTGGAAAGTGGATGCTCTGTCCTTCAGCTGGAAAAACCTATCAGTCTACGCCTTTTCCCCTCTGCATCTGCTCTCCAAAGTTCTGCTAAAAGTCAAACAGGACAAACCAAGAATGATTTTGATTGCTCCAGACTAGCCACGCCAACAGTGGTACCCACTCCTGTGCAGTGCGTCACAAATATCTCCCTGGCACCTGCCTCAGACACCTTCCTTGCTGTCTCAGCAGGTGAACCAAATTCTGCACCCTCATCTCCCAACATTGAACCTTGCAGCTTGGTTAATCACTTAAATTCAACCCTAACATCCCTCAGCAAACCTGCGATGGATATCATCTTGGAGGCGAGAAGACCTAGTACTAGAAAATCTTATGCTGACAAATGGAAAAGATTCTGTGCCTGGAACCAGACTTTAGGGATGAGCACAGCAGCACCCAATCTGCCTCCGATTTTGCAATACTTAACTGAGATGCTTCACAAGGGCTTGTTTTTCCTCTATTAAAATCCATGCTTCAGCTATTTCAGCTCACTATAACACAGAACCCACCCCTCTTTTCTCATCCCCTGCTCAAGCAGTATCTCAGGGGGGCAAAGAACTTGAGACCACCCAGGAGAGCTCCTACCCCTGCCTGGGACCTTAGCTTTGTTTTGGAGACGCTAACTCTACCTCCTTTTGAGCCAGCTGCTAATGCAGACTTAAAATTTCTTTCTTGGAAAACAGCCTTCCTTTTAGCAATCACTTCAGCTAGAAGGATATCTGAACATTAGTTATTGTCCACAACTTCTCTGTTTGATAAACATTTGCCTGACCAGTATATAAAAACTAAAGGGACTAAAACATTTTCACTGCTTGTATCTTGCTATCCATATCCATAAACAAGAGCTTCCGTTTTTCTCACTTTTTGTATTCTCTTCTGTTTAGTCTTCTCCCACATATTCTTGGTTGCCATAGCAGAAGCCTTTGTAATCCATACTCCTAAATATGTCATCTTAATGCATCATCATCCCCTTTGGGGAAGAGTGATGTCCCCACAAATTATCACATTAATAACAACATCCTAAGCACTCAATCAGTCGTGAGGGATTTGGGGACCCAGGTTGATAGCAACCTGACTTTTGACCACCAAGTTGCTTCCGTTGTACGGAAAACCTTCTACGTGGCCCACCTCACACAAGTAAGGGTATCTCATCCAGGGACAAGGAGGTCATAACATCCCTGTATTCTTCCCTTATAAGGCCCAGTATCAAGTGCCACTTCTGACTCGCAGACCTCTACTGAGATCCATATGGAGTCCGGTATGCCGCGAGATGCTTTACCTATGGAACCCGCGGATGTCTCTACCTTGGATGGGTCTGGAGCCGCTGTACAGGCACCGGCTTCTGAGGGTGTATTCAGGCCTACAGACTTGCATATTAAACCTACTCTACCTTCTATACTAAGGCCTAAATCTTGATCTATGTCTAAAAAACTATGCCCAGGCCACATGTTCAGGCCCCTATGCGTAAAAAACAAATGATCAAAATGGCTGAAGATCTTATTACTCTAATCAGCGGTAATCAACCCCCCCCCCCCCCCAGAGGCTTAGGGCTGAGCTTGACTATGAATCTTCAGATCAGGACTCTGTTTCTTCTGATTCTTTTAATGACCTGGATTTGTCCATACCTACTTATGAGGATACTGATGCACGGGATTCCATTCCCTGTGCCCCCGAGGACTTGTTGGGGAAACTTTGCATACCTTAAAGGGAGCATTTCCACTGGGAAAGTCAGGAATTTTCTGATTCAGAAAAGAGGCTTAGGGATTTCCTTCTACCTCATCATAGGCCTTTGGCTATACCTCCTGTAGTAGACATTGTTGATGTGTTTTTGGAATCCAGTATGGTCCCGGATTCCCTGCCTCCGGCTCCTAGTAAACCTGACAGATATTACAGGGTTCCTGCGTCCCACAAGTTCCTTTTCAAAAATCCTGTTGGATCCAGAAACAATATCTCAGGGGCCCAAGGGCATTAAGGCTTCTATTGCTAAAAATCCTACCCTTTTGATGGAGACTCCAAGGTGCTGGATAGATGGGGTAAAAAGGTTTATACTTCTGCAACCTTGGCAATCAGTGCTTTAAACTGCCAATTTCATATGTTAAAATATCAATAGCATATTATTGGACTGCTTAAACAGAAGATGATGTTGATTTCTGACTGTGTGGAAAATAAAGATTTACAGGATTTATTGCATTCTGCTGAACAAGTTGGAAAACATACTTTGCAATGTGGTTTTGATTCTTTAGAGGCCTCTTGCAAGGCTGCTGTTACTGGGTCTGTGCTTAGAAGGCATGCTTGGATTAAGGAGCAATCTCTGCAGGATCATGTTAAAGCAAAATTGTTGGATGCTTCTTTAAATCAGGACCGCCTGTTTGGCAATAAGGCTGAAGAAGTTCTAAAAAAGATGGAAGATGAAGTTAAATCTATGCAAACTGTAAAAGATTTCTTACAAGTGCAACCTCCAAGATTTAGTAGGTATTGGCCTACTAAGAATTGGTCCTTTCCAGCTCCTTCTAGAGCCTCTCAAGCCAAACCTAGACACACCAAAAGCACCAGGTTTCAGTCCCAGGGGCTCTCAGAACTAAGCAATGGGGGGCTTCCACTTCCAAATCTGGAAATAACAAGACACCCCCCCCTATGGTAAACAGTGTCAATGACTTTCCTTTAAAATTACCAAGCATTTATTAGCCGCCCCTTTGGGGGGAAAAATTGCTCTTCATGCAAAAAACTGGGAACTCATAACCCAGGACAAATGGGTTTTAAATATAGTGCCCCAGGGATACCGATTTCATTTCTCCACATTGCCAACACCAAACAGGCGGCCAGACCTGCCCCCAAATCAGTGGGCAGAGGCTCAAAAAAAGTACGTTCCCTCTTAAACATGGGGGCTATTGAACCGGTACAGAAGAGGAAAAGGAGATCTCATCCAGGGACAAGGTACCCAGAAAAGACAAATCATGGCGTCCAATTCTGGACCTGTCTACTCTAAACACCTTTCTGGACATTCCAAAATTCAAGATGCTGACTCTTCACCAGTTACTTCTTATGCTAGGCAAAGATGCCTGGTTGGCAACTCTAGATTTAAAAGAAGCTTACCTGCATATACCAATCAGGGAAACTTGCAGAAGATACCTACGCTTCAAAGCAGGCTACTTGCATTATCAGTTCTCTACACTGCCCTTTGGCTTGTCTACTGCACCCAGGGTATTTACAAAGTGCCTGGCTCCAGTAATTGCATTTTGCAGGCAAAGAAATACTCATATGCCCATACCTGGATGATTATCTAATTCAGGCAGAAAACCAGGCCATGCTTCTAAATCATCTGGCGTTTGTAAAAAGGGTTGCAACTTCTCTGGGTACACCATAAACGAAAAGAAATAACTTGTACCCTCTCAACAGATTACATTCCTGAGTGCAAACTTGAATACAACTGCCCAGGTGGCTTTCCTCATGCCAGAAAAGCAAATTCCTTTGGTAACTTACTTCAAACAAGAGGCCACAAAAACCCTGCTACTTGCAAGACAAATACTGCAAGCCTTGGGGTTCATGGCCTCCTGCATTCTTCAAATTCCATATGCAAGACAGCATATGAGGAAACTTCAGTGGTACTTAAAAGTCTATGGAGTCAACATTGTCACAGCCTGGAAACAATGATTCCTATCATACCTTGCCTAAGCCTGGAGTTCCTATGGTGGGCAGAGGCCTGCCACTAAAACAAGGACTGCCATTCACACTACCCCTGCAGCCCAAACCCTAACTACAGACTCATCAGACTATGCATGGGGCTCCCTGGCAGGGAAGTGCATTCAGGGCAAATGGAACCCAAATCAAATGCACCTACACATCAATCAAAAAGAAATGTTAGGTGTACAGAATGCTCTGACAGCCTTCAAGGACTACAGTCTTCCAGGACAACTAATGGTAAAGACAGACAACACCACGATTATGTGGTACATAAGCAGGGGGGTACACATTTCTACACCCTCTGCAGACTAGCCATGGCATTGTGGAACACGGCCTTGAGCTACCAAGTGCACCTAAAAGCTCAATTCCTGCCAGGAAAATTGAATACACTGGCAGACGGACTAAGCAGAAATCTCATGGACCCACACGAGTGGAAACTGGAACCATGGATTTTCAACATGTTGACAAGCAAATGTGGGAGTCCAGGTATAGATCAATTTGCCAACCCCCAGAACTACCAGTTGGACAAATTTTGCACAAGGACTCCCCACAAAAAATCCTGGAAAGTGGATGCTCTGTCCTTCAGCTGGAAAACCTATCAGTCTACGCCTTTTCCCCTCTGCATCTGCTCTCCAAAGTTCTGCTAAAAGTCAAACAGGACAAACCAAGAATGATTTTGATTGCTCCAGACTAGCCACGCCAACAGTGGTACCCACTCCTGTGCAGTGCGTCACAAATATCTCCCTGGCACCTGCCTCAGACACCTTCCTTGCTGTCTCAGCAGGTGAACCAAATTCTGCACCCTCATCTCCCAACATTGAACCTTGCAGCTTGGTTAATCACTTAAATTCAACCCTAACATCCCTCAGCAAACCTGCGATGGATATCATCTTGGAGGCGAGAAGACCTAGTACTAGAAAATCTTATGCTGACAAATGGAAAAGATTCTGTGCCTGGAACCAGACTTTAGGGATGAGCACAGCAGCACCCAATCTGCCTCCGATTTTGCAATACTTAACTGAGATGCTTCACAAGGGCTTGTTTTTTTCCTCTATTAAAATCCATGCTTCAGCTATTTCAGCTCACTATAACACAGAACCCACCCCTCTTTTCTCATCCCCTGCTCAAGCAGTATCTCAGGGGGGGCAAAGAACTTGAGACCACCCAGGAGAGCTCCTACCCCTGCCTGGGACCTTAGCTTTGTTTTGGAGACGCTAACTCTACCTCCTTTTGAGCCAGCTGCTAATGCAGACTTAAAATTTCTTTCTTGGAAAACAGCCTTCCTTTTAGCAATCACTTCAGCTAGAAGGATATCTGAATTACAGGCCCTTATGGCAGTAGAGCCTTTCATCATCTTTCATGTGGACAGGGTATCTCTGAGCACCAATCCATCCTTCATGCCCAAGGTGGTTTCCAGTGTGGCTCTTAATCAGTCCATTCATTTGCCAACCTTCTATCCCAGTCCACAGAACAAAGGCGAATGGATTCTACATTCCTTGGACGTGCACAGACAACTTAGGTTCTACTTGGACAGAACTAAATTTCGAAGAAAATCTGAACAATTGCTAATAGCATTTGCTGCTGGGGCAGAGGGGAAGGCTGTTCAAAACAAACCATTTCTAAATAGGCAAGCCATTGCATTAATTTCTGCTATAAGCACCATGGAAAACCTATCCCCCAGGGGATCAGATCTCATTCCACCAGGACTGCATCTACTTCTGCAGCCCTTCTCAGAGGTGTTCCTAGCAGGGATATTCTAGAAGCTGCTACTTGGAGTTCTGTACATACTTTCACCAAGCATTATCATTTACCAATTTTCTCTAAATCCAGAGCTGGCTTTGCCACTACTGTCTTGCAGTGCCTTATAGCTGGTCCTAATGCTGTATAAATTTCTCCTCCCAACCATAGCTTTGGGAATCTACCCAAATGTAATGACTGCAACAGTGAAACACGTAGAACATAGTACAGTTGTGTATACTTACCATAAATGTAGATGTTAGAGTGTATTCACTTTTGCAGTCCTGGTTACCCTCCCTCCAGTCCCCTGTTTTTCTCTGGCTATACCTCTACTTTCTTTTACTATGCTTAAAAGCCTTTTTGGTGTATTTGCTTTTGGTTGGAGGTATATGTTTGTATTTTTAATTTTATTTGCTCCCCATTTGGGGGGCACCTGACGTCTGGGGCAAGAAAAACCTGATGTAATGGCGTCGGCTGCATGTTTTATACCCCTGACGATCTGACATCATGGAAGAAGCGACAGCAACATATGCAGGACCCAAGACTTTGTTAATCAGGCTGACTGAGGGCAACCTGCCAGCAGATTACCCAAATGTAATGACTGCAACAGGGAATACACTTGAACATCTATATTTATGTTAAGTGTACACAACTGTACTTTCTACAGTTTTTAGTTATCCTTCCCTAGCCTGATTCCCAGTTTAACTTTAGGAGGTTAATATCTTTTAATTTTAAAAATTATCCTCTCAATCCACCATTTTTTTCACGTGGACTTTGGCCCTTCTTTCTTTTGACATCATGTTGTTCTATTAAAATGCTCATGGAAAGCAGATTCCTTCCCAAGATTAGCACTCTAGATGTCCATATTACTAGGGGAAACTGCCTAAAACTCACTACTTTGATATTTGCAGACAATTTTCCAAATCCGTTTAGAAACTAGAAAGGAAGATATAAAATGTCTTTTGTTACAACATTTTCTTTCAGCAAAGGCTACTGAGACATTTTCCTTTTCTTTTTCTTCCATTTTTCCTTGGCAAGAAGCATCCCTTGCAGCAAAGGGTTTACCATTCCATTATTAAAAAAAAAAAAAAGATTTTTTTCAAGCTTAAGCTTCCTAGCCAGGGTGCTCCTCTGATACTACTATAACCAAAAACGTGGACATAGCCAGTTCAGACGACAAGTGTAAAAGTTTCTGATACTGAAACTTTTCAGTTTTGTCCCTTGGGTCAGTCAGTAAAGATGAGTGCTGTTTATGGTTCCAGGTTAGATGGGTTATTTTGCATTCCCAGATCAATGAACCTTGAGGTCATCTAAACCTGGAGCTCTCCTGTCCTCTGCCACACCTGACTTGGATTATTTATTTACATTTGTTGACCAGGAGTGTCCGACTGTTTATAGGTCCATTTTCAGCGGAGGCCCGGGGAGAAAAGCTCCACAGTTAAAATAGACAGTAGTTAGATTGGATTACATAGCGATTAACAATTTAACATGGCAATTAATTACAAACATATTTACAGATGAAGAACATAGTACATCAGCAGACAACTAGAATCTTTATCTGCGAAGTACATAACAGACATTAACAAATGTTACAATAAGAAGTTCCTGCTGTATAAAAAGTAATAGGCTTATGAGCATCTGAGCTTGCTATAATCAAGGTAGTTAGTGGGGTGGAAAGAAAGGTAGTGGTTGGATGGGGTGGGTGATTAGAGTGGGAGTTGCAAGGGCTTAGCCAGCATGTTTTTAAGTGCGCTTTTAGTAAAGTTTTGAAGTGGGTGCTTGATGGTATGGAGGTAATTGTGGGTGGGTGGGAGTTCCATAATTTGGCTATGGCGCAAGAAGCCAAGCCAGAAGTCTTGTCAATGACTTCGGTGTGTGCTTGGGTGCCTAGTCACATGCTCCCTCTTGTAGACATGGGGAGTTATTTTGTCTTATTTATTATTTGTTAACTGGGTGGGTGAACTGGTGCAGGACCCTTTATAGCCAAAACCCAGGCTACATGGAATTGCAACAAAAGAAAGCATATAAACATAAGGAATAGTTTGTTTCAGTAAGACAGAAGTACAAGAGTAATTGCATTTGTCATTGCATATTTATCTATTAATTTATTTATTTATGTATCTGTCTTTTGTTGACTGAGCTAGTCCCACTAGACCAGTGCCATCTTTTCAGCAGAGACGTGTGGTTAGTATTTATACTAATTACAAAAAAATTGGTGATGGCGTAGGGGAAATTCTTTTCAGTAAATGCTGTAAGACTTTTACATCTACCTAAACTACTAACAGCTATAGCAGATGGGACCTCAGTTTAATGTCTCATCTGAAGAATGACATGGTCAAGAGTGCAGCACTACTCCCCCATGCTGCATTGCAGCCTTAGTAATGGAAAATGAGTCCGAGCGTCTATAGTGGGAAGGAGACCCACAGCCTTTTGATCGTCCAGTAGCAAAAGTGAGTGTGCTTCCTGTTGAGCTATTACATGCAGTATAGCTCTACACACTGTATAAGAGCAGAGTACATTACATAAGAGAAAAAACTGCATATTTGCAGAGGTTGTATGTGACTGAACAGGTAGTGGTTAAATCTAATGGATAAAATGTGAAAGCATCCCAACAGTCAGGAAATGAGAGGCATCAGAAGCAATGCAGTCATCTTAAGATGCTTTGAAAACATTAAATACATTGACATCAAATAATGTATCTAGATAGTTTAAATAAATACATTTGTTGAACATTGCAGGTGGTCATTTCTTTAAAATAAGCACATCTGTATTCTTGAATAAGATGCAATTTCATTAAAAGTGGCAGATTGTGTACTGCAGAGATTCCATTTGGTCGACTGCCCCACAAAGCAGGGCCCAGCTTGTTGACCGATTTTTCATAGATAACTACAAAGAAATGGAGTCTAGTCCATCTGAAACTGCTGTTATTTCATAAAATGCATAGTGATTCACAAATTATTACTTGTTAGCATTTGGGAGTGGCTATCTGCCATTAAACAATATGAAGATGAATGTGTTGAGTAAATAGTTGGCTCTGGCAGTGACCTGTCAAGTCTTTTTTGCAGTGATGTTCTCTCCTACTAGCAAGATAGATGAACTTGAGAATCTTGTTTTCAGTTAGGCTGTATTTTGTGCTGATGGGAGAGCTACAATAGGTAATGCATATTCTAGTTTTAGAATGAAAACAGTGATAGCTGTTGCTCCAGTGAACTTCTGTAGTGAGAAGATGTGAAATTCATAACATGACTATAAATTGTTGCAGAATTTGTTATTAGTTACATTTGACTAAGGAAAAAGAGAGCATATTCCGGCAAAATGCCTAAATAGATTTTATGTTTATTGAAAAGAAGTATGATTCCTAATGGGTCATTTATGCAGGAGTTGAGGTTTATAAATCAAGATGTCAAGAGAAAATTAAACAGACAGAGGGATGTAAATTACGGTGGAATGAGTATAGTTTTAAGAATATAGATTACATGTGCATATTTAGAGTAGCTTTCATATCAGAGTCTGTTACTTGACTAATGTAGTTGGGGTTAAATGCAGTGACCAGTCTGTTAGAGCCTGAGGGTAAGTCTAAACTACATGTAGAGTGCATTTGTTATAGAGGGTTATCAAGGTAGTGACAGTGATTTTTTAAGATGTTATTTGAGTGATTTTCTGAAAGTCATTACATTTGGGCTTGATGAGATTGTACTTCAGGTAACTAAGAAAATTTAACAAATTTTTTTCTGCAAATGCCATATGTGGCTGTCAAGAGGTAGTTATAAAGAAAAGGAGGTTAAGTGGGAAGCAGCAAATGTCAGTTGTTAACTTGTAATTAAGGGAGTTGCGTCAGCTATATTTTTGATGGTTAAGCAGTGGTGATCATTATGAGGGTTCAGATGAGTAAATCTAAGGATTTTGTTCCCTTGTTTTCTAGTATTTCTAAATTTTATGTGGAATTTAGAACTATTAAGAGGGAGGAAATGTATGCATTGAGGAAAGCAGTGTCCTTTTGGTTGGGCAAGAGCAGTGATGGTGAACCTTTTGGGCTCGGCGTGTCAAAAATTTGGAAAATGCTAATCTTGACTCACCCCCCCCCCCCCACAAACAAAAGAGAAACCGTTATTTACAATTGCATATTCATTTATTTAAAACAAAATACAGTCCAATCGTGTGCTGCTATGTATTATAAAAGTAAAAGAAAAATCAGTGACTTACAATAGAGAAAATGATATGCGCATTGATAATTGGGCTTAAAATAGTGCACCAAAAATTACCCTACTTTTAATAGTAATTTTGAATTGAACTGAAAAAATATGGAATGCACTGCATTTGATTTGATTAACATCAGTTAATAACTTTTTCTTGCTCAGTTTTAATAGACATGTGCAGGGTCATATATTTCTTGTATTTTTGTTTATTCAGTTTCTTTGGTAATTCGGGTGTTGGTGAATGCTGGTGTCTCATCCAAAACATTGTGGCGTGTCACCTTTGACACGCGTGTCATAGGTTCGCCATCACTGGGATAAGTCTTTATGTGACTGTATTCAGTGTGCACAAAGACGTTAAAGGTTCAGTCACAGTTTACTCCCAAAATTTTTTTGCTGTATGATAACTGAGAAGGGGAGGTTGCCTTCTGGGTCAAGTATATTAAGTGAATGGGCTGAGGATAGCACTTTGTGTACCAAGCATCATTACTGTAGTCTTTTTTATGTTTAGAGTTTGTTAGCTAGGATCCAATTCCACAGATGTTTCATGTCATTCTTTGGGCATGTGTTTAATTCTTTAGTTGATGAAGAATACCTTGACCATTATTGTGTCATCTGTATGGAGTGTACAGTTAATGGTAGAACATTCCATGGGAGGTTGTTTATAATGTATGAGAATAGAAGTGGGCTAAGGATAGAATTTTGAGTAAAAGCAATATCGGTTATAGCAGGACTTTGAGTGAGAATTATTAAATGTGATAGGGAAGATTCTGTAGCTTTTGAACCAGGTATAGACCTTATTAGTGAATATATATTGGCTTTTTTATTATTTTTTTTTTAAGTATATTGTGGTTCAGGTACTCAGATGCTCTTTTCAGGTCTATGAAAATTGTTCCAGTGTTTGTAAGAAAGCATATTGCTGTTGCAGTTCTATATTTAGGGCTGAAATCATGCTGCCTGTCAGAAATAGCACTGCATTAAGCTAGATGTTGTAGTACTTGTTAGTAGACTATTTCTTCCAACAATTTTGTTATTGGGTCTAGGCTGGTGATTGATTGAAAGTTATCTGTGTTTTTATAAGGTAGTTTTGGGTAGGGGGATTATGGTTTTATGCTTTAGCTGATGGGGATGATTTTGGTGGTAAATTTTAAGTTAAAGGTTTATGCCATTGGGGCTAATAAGAGAGTTTCTTCCCATTCTTAGTAATAGAAGGTGTTTAATGCATGCATTGTCTCAATGTTGTCATTGTTAGTTGTAAGTTATCTTAGTATCTGTCTTTGGCTTCTTGTTTAGAAATTATTTTAAAATAAAAAAGGATGTTTATGGAATGAATAAAGTGATTCTACGTTAGGATCTGTGTTCATGTTAAAGTAATTTTGCTCTGGTTTGGACAATTGCCTATATTTGAAGAGAGTTTAGATTTTTTGGAGTTAAGGTTGCTCTGCTTTTAGAGTGGTAAATTATTTCACTGCTAGCCAGATTCTCGATAATCTTCCATAATAACTTGGGCTTCATTATCTGTGCGCATCTTGTAGTTGTCAAGAATTGCTTTTGCCTGATTTGTAAGAATTCTGGTGGACTTTTGCAAGGATTTACGTAATCCCTTATTTTCAGAGGGATTATTTTCCCAGAAAGCCACCCCCCCCCCCATTACATATCCCGTGTTTTTACTTGTTGGGCAAGTTGTGTGTTGGGGGAGGGGTAGTCAAGGTAGTTTTTATGAAAGTAATCTTCTGTTTTGATGGGATAGAGCTTGTTTAGAACAGTTAGTGTTTTTTTAAGGAAAACGGAGAGGGCATGCTCTGGGTCTGTAGTGTTGAAAGGGGATGTCCACTCTATTACATCAAGTTCAGATTTTGTGTGTAAGAGCTTTCAGTTATTGGTCCAGTTCTGTAATTTGAAGGAAGATTAATAGTTTTTAGATTGCAGATAGTAAATGTAGGATTGCGATCATTGAGAAACTTGAATAATATTTAGATAATCTGGCATTTTTCTGATATAATGATCAAAATCAGTGTCTGAGTGTCATTTAGTGACTGCGTTTTGCTTAGTTCCCTGGTTTACTATTTTTATCAGATTTCATGTT
Source organism: Protopterus annectens (assembly GCF_019279795.1). Classification (NCBI taxonomy): domain Eukaryota; kingdom Metazoa; phylum Chordata; order Ceratodontiformes; family Protopteridae; genus Protopterus; species Protopterus annectens. Next base: position 662,157,515 of record NC_056734.1, read on the forward strand.
AGTGCAAGGCTGGTAAGCTTGGATTTTTAGAAGACCAAGAAAACTTCTTAGTTGTTGTTGTTCTTCTTTTGGCTTTTCCCAGTTAGGGGTCACCGCAGCGGAACTCCGGTCCGCTAATGATTGGCAGTAGATTTTTTTTACAAATGCCGAGGTGCCAGCTCGACTCCCAACCTTCATCGAAGGCACGCCCATTCTACGCATGTCTTTCGAATGCCACTCGACTGCGGGAAGGACATGCAGACTCCACACAGAAGGCGCTCCAGCCGAGAATCGAACGGGAGAACCTCTTGCTGTGAGGCAACAACGCTACCGCTGCACCACTGCGGCTTGATACCAAGAAAGCCTCTTAGTATGTTTTTTAATTGACAGAATTTTGCCTAAAATAGCTTCTGTGATGGAGAGAGAGTATGGAGTGAGAATGTACATAGTGGGAATATAAATTTTGATAGGATGGGATGTAGTATGAGTGAGGGTCCAGTTGGGGTCAGAGGCACTGTTAGAATGGGTACATTCTGTGAGGGCAGCATCCATCATAATATTTTTAGTAATGTAAGAATACCACCCCTTGCCTTTTTCCATGGCAGTTAATGTGGTTTAGTGCAGTTGAGTAAGTTAACATATTACAGTTATTTTATACCCAAAGACTAATATAAAGATTAGTTTAATACTGCATGAGTCAGAGTGGTTTGTAACCATGCAAGCTGGGCTGCTAAACAGAATTTTCCACCTCAGATTACTTCCCATAGACTAGCATAAAGGGGTCATAATGTTAATAAGATACATAGGTGAGCGGCTTAAGGGATGGGAACAAAGCAAAAGAAGGAGGCAAAGTACTGACCAGTGTCATACTGCCATTCATACATTGGAGGGCTTAGACAGTGGAATCAGGACAGTACAAAGGTATCTCTTGTCATACCTCCCTGCTGAGATCCCTCTGTGGGTGTATTGTCCTTGCATGTATTTATGGGTAGAGACTTCAAAATGTTCTAGTCTGTTGCTTATGTATGGTTACAGATAGATAAATGAGGTGGGAATTTGTTTGACTGTCTACCATAAAATCTCCCAGTCACCAATTTTTCCTCCTTAACAAAAACTTGTTGAACATGATTATAGTAGGTCTTCCTTTGAAGAGTCACTTGCACTGGGTTTGAAACGCATAAATACTTTATTCCAGAGTAGTCTTGTTTGTTTGTTTCAAGATTTCAAGGCCCTGTACTTATGGGGCTATACCACATTGCATCCCTGCACTGGAATTTGGGAACTTGGAACACCTCACTGGTCTGGAGTTCTTTCTCACTGCTTGCTTAATTGGCATTTCTTTCTAGCATATTTATTTATTTGTTAGCATTTGTTTACTGTGAAGACTGAGTGGGCCATGATGATTCCCTTTTCATTTGAGGCCTGGGAAAAAAAGCTGAACAGTTATGAAATGTTACAAGATGCCATACAGTACAATACAGTACAAAACAACAAATGTTAAATGTAACATACGAGGCAAAAACATTAATATATTGGGGAAAAACAGAATGAGGGAGATCTTAGCTGCATAGTTTTCACTAAGTAGCAATGACAATGTTAAGAACTTCCATTAGGTTAATAGATAAGTTCAGTAGAATATGTGTATGGCATTAATCGTAGTTCAACAAATATTGTTTGGGAGCATTGCATGATTCTGATTGCCATCTGTAGTACTGCCACTTCAACTCTTCAGCTTGCTATTCTCAGACACAAGTTTGAGGCCACCTGTTAGTAGTGGAAGCCCAGCACAAGGACCATCAGAAAGGGCTCAGACTGGAGCTCAAAAAACAGAAAAGGTCCCATATCTCAGGTGTGAGGCCCCCAGGCTGGCTTCTCTTCATAATTTACTGATAGTGTGGTAGTCTCTACTGAACTGCCAGTAGAACCTATATTTGTAACTATTGCTTCTAGGGTTTAATACACTCATCCCAGCCAGGACAGTCAGCAGCCAATACCCCCTTTGGTCCTGTAACCGGCATGCCTTCCCATTCCCTTACTCTAGCCTCCTTTTAGCTGTAAACACCTCTTTCCTTAGTCCTAGACCAGCTAACTCCCTTTAGAACCTACCATTGTAATATTACTTCTGGCCACTAGGTGGTACTCTTATCCAGTCCTACCTGACTTATTTATCCCACTTTCTTTGTGTTTCTACATTACATCTCTGATGTCTTGTACTAGCTCTTAATGATATCCTGCTTTATCCTTTTACTTCCTACACCCAGCTATCTTGATATTCTCTACCACTGATTTACTTATCTCTGTACTTACCCACACTCAACTTACCTTCAGTATTCTGCATTTTACTGATTGTTCTTCCTGAAGTTGCTCCTCTACTTGTTTCTACCCGCTCCGTTCGCCCTGCAGGCTCACTCCGCTCCCATACCCTGCCCCCTATTCCCACCTGCCCCCAATACCCCTAGCCTTATACTACATAACCACACCCTCTTCACCTCTCAACAAATCACAAGTTTACCACACCCCTTTATCTTTGCACCAGTCACTAGAAAATACTCTACAAGGCCCTACCTTTCCCCACCTTCTCTAACCAATCCATTTCTCTCCCCCCAAAACTCATACCTTCCACATACCAGTCTTATTACTACTCCTTACCTCCTACTTTGTACCTTACAACTAATTCTCCCAATGACTATGCCACCTAGCTCAGGATATTTAAAGTTGCTCCTCCTTATAATACTTCTACCTTCTCTAACTATAGCCTACATTCTAACCTCCTATGAAAAACCATTATGTGCACAATTGCACTATCCCTCAAAGCAAACAGCCATACCATCTCTTGTTGTCTCCCTAAACCACATACACATAACATCCACACCATGCTACCTACTAGCAAATTATCATAGACTAGCCCACATTAGGCATAACTATCTAAAAACTAGAAAGTCTCTAAGCCAACACTGTATATCCCAAAATCCTAAATCTCGATCAAATGTACACTTATTAATAGATGGAGACATTCATCCAAACCCAGGCCCAAGGAATACTTTTACTACCCAAGTCCATAGCCCTAAGCCCTCTAGTAAACTAACCCTCACCAAACCTCCCAACTCACTCTTAATAGCACATCTCAATATACGAAGCATAAATAATAAAGTTGCTCAACTCCATGCCCTCTTGTATGTTTATTCATTTGACATCCTATGCCTGACAGAAACCTGGTTAAAACCTGTAACTCAAGACAATGTAGTCATCCCACCCGGATACAATATCTTAAGACAAGACCGTTTAGCTAAGAAGGGAGGGGGGGATAGCTTTTCTATACAAAGCAGGGCATCAAGTTACTGCTTCTGACTACAAACCACCGCAGGACAATAATGCTGAAATCCTTACTGCTAAATTACAGTTTAATACTCATAAAATCCATCTATATCATCTTTATCCATCTGCCACCTGGTAATAACACCAACACCCTGGAAAATATCCTTAACTGGCTATCACTAAACTTCCTGCAAGAAACTATAGTCCTCGGTGACTTTAGTATTGACTGGAAGTGCTGTAGCAATGAACACCCTGCTCCCCATATTAACCTACATGGTTTTTCTCAAACCATTACCTCCTCAACCAGGATAAATAAACCCAATAAAAAAGAAACTATCTTAGACCGGATTCTTACAAATAACCATCACCAACCATATGATGTAGGGACCCTCCCTGATGATGTGTGTGACCACTTACTTACCTATATCATCAGGCGTAAAATCAATATACTCTTCCCACCCATACTGAGAACACCTCGGACCAATAAAAACTTTAACCCAGATGGCTTCCAAAGTGAACATAGGGCATGTGATTGGTCACCCTTAAAATACCTCCCACTAGAGGAAGCTGCAAATGACTTCAGTTCTAAATTCCTAGCCATTCTAGACCACCATGCACCAACCCGCTCTAGCAGAATTAGGACTAAACCACCATGGCTTACAAAAGAAACCAGGTACAAAATCGTACTTAGAAATAAATGATGGGCCAAATGGCGAACTACAAAAAACCCCATAGATCAGCAGAAATTTAGACAGTTGAGAAATAACACAAAGAAAGCTATACTCTCAGATAAAAGAAATTTTTACTTAGAACCTCCAGAAAACCCACCAAAATAAACCACAGAAGTTTTGGGCAACCATTATTAAACTTCTTCACCCAGGCCATTCCATTATACCAACCCCACAGGGCACTGACCATGACAATCCTAAGCAAACTGCCAATACCTTCAATACCTTTTTCACAGAAGCCATTCAAACTCTTGCCAATCAGCTATCACCTATCACCTGACAACTTAACTTTGCTAACCTCAAGTACTAGCCCACTCCCTCCATTTCACTTGCAACCAGTCCCAACTGGTTGAGTGTGGGTAAGTACAGAGATAAGTAAATCAGTGGTAGAGAATATCAAGATAGCTGGGTGTAGGAAGTAAAAGGATAAAGCACCTTTATCCAAAAACTTAAACCAACTACCCCATCAGCTGACCAACTAACAGCTGAATATCTGCAAATAGCAGCCATATCCATAGCCTATCCCATTTCAATCCTGATTAACAGAACCATAATCGAAGGCAACATCCCAACTATCTGGAAAATCTCTCACATTATCCCCCTACATAAAGGTGGTAACTCCAACGAATTGTCAAACTATTTCCCCATAGCCTTACTTTCTCCTCTGGCAAAAATAATGGAAAAATGCATCTATAAACAACTCCTAGACCACCTTATCCAAAATAGCTTGCTTTCTAAATGTCAACACGGATTTAGGCCATTCCACAGTACTACCACTGCCCTCTTATCCTTTTCTGACTGCATTAATACAAACCGTAAGAACAATATGCTTTCCTCTGCACTCTTTATTGACCTTTCAAAAGCATTCAATATGGTCAACCATCAGATAACTTTTAAATATCCTCAAATCCCTTTCACTAGATGCACTGGCTATAACATGGTTCCATTCTTACTTGGACAATAGACAACAGGCTGTGCTATGGGATAATAATCTATCTACCCACCTCCCAATTACCCTTGGTGTCCCCCAAGGATCCATATTGGGTCCTTTGTTGTTCTCAATTTTTATTAACGACCTTCACTCAGTATTTCCCGTAGCTACTTGCATTCAATATGCAGATGATTCCACACTAATATGCTCAGCCTCCTCACCATCTGAACTACAGTCCCTAACCCAAAAGGTATTTAATACAGTAGAATAGTGATTTACTCAGAGCCGCCTCCTTTTGGACCCCAAAAAAACAAAACTCTTGATCTTTACTCTTACCTGGAAGTCCTCCAAAGTATATTTCACTGTCACATCTAACAATGGTACACTCATGTCTCCCAATCCAACTACCAAACTCCTTGGAATAACAATCGACAACAATCGTAACTTTGATACTCACATTAACAACACAATAAAAACTGTAAATAGAAAACTGGGCTCCCTCTATAGGATCAAACCATTCCTTAATCCTAGCAGCCAGAATAACTATCGCCCATACCCATCTAATGTCTACACTCCTCTATGCCTCACCAATATATACTAAGCTGTCTAAAAATAACCTCGGCAAACTTGTAAACTCCTACAACATTATTGCCAGATTTGCCACTGGCAATCCATTTGGAATCCACCACTGTTATAATTTAAAGCAGCTAGGATGGCTTGAGTTACAAAATCGACTAAATGTTCACCAACTTACCATTGCCCACAAGACCCTTTACCAACCTACTAATACTCCCAATACTTTCAACCCTCATTACCCCCTATAAAAATCTTAACACCTTATGCTCTTCAAATAAACTACTTGTTACAACCTGGCTGGAGACTCTCTGTTCTCCAATACTGTCAGGCACAACTGGGACCTACTCCCCAGTGAACTTGTATCACTATCCTCAACATCACTTTTCAAATCTAAACTGAAATTATATCTTAGAACACACTGGCTATGCCCCTGTATTAATCCAGACTAACTTCTCCTTTTATTACTAGCTACTGCTTACACGCTACCTCTCTCTACTATATACAGTTTCCTGAATAACAAAGAGAAGTTTATTCTTGTAAATACTACCTTTGTTTGTAGTGATTTCTTTCTTATTATTTGTTATATGTATGTGAGTGGTTTATGATTTACTTGTGGAATTACCTGTTATTATTTGCTAAATTGTATTTACCTGCACATTTCTTTGAAGTGTGATCTTGGAGCTTATCTCCCCAGGCCTCTACTGAAAATGGACATGTATCCAGTTAGACTAGCCCAGTCAACAAATGTAAAATAGATATTAAATAAATTCACTGGCTAGATCCTGTAGTAGATCCTGTAGTAAGAGGATGTACAGGCCGTTATCCATGGATATCCCCTGGGTTCAATGAGAAGACTACTTCCTGTCAACCACTGTTGAGGGGAAGAAATTAAGCTTGACTGTTATATCTTATTACCCTAATTCAGGTGAAGTTTTGCAAGCATACTAGAAGCAGGCCTTTGAATCCACACACACTATTTCTGAAGTTTAAACGTTGGCATTGGAATTGATTCCTTTCAGCTCCTCCCAGCTTACACACAGCCAGTTGAGTGCTTACCAGTTGAAGTTGAAATAACCCCACTGGCTCACTTGTTTGTAGGCCGTCTGCCTTCCTGTTCCTCAAACTGGACTTTGGAAACATGTGTAGCTTATGGTAGACTATAGCTGTCTAGGTATGAAAGAGCTAATTTTCTGGTTAACTGTTGCACTTGTGCTTAGTCATGTGCTTACCTCATCCACCGATATTGGTCAAGCTTGCAACCTTGGAGATTCTGTTTCTCCTACACATTAGAAGTATGTGTTTATTTCTGTGTTTTTTTAGGAAGTGGCTTTCTTATTCTCACGTTTAATCTTCAACCCTGGCTGAATTGGAAGACATAGATGTGCCTGTTTGGAAACTGGCACAACACATGTCTGGGGATTCCTCCTTTGGGAAGTTCATCAGGTTCATAAAATACACCTGGGTTTGACTAATGACAATTTGCCCTTCACCTTTAAAAAAAAAAAAAAAAAAAAATTGTTGGAATACGTACTTGAAGGCAGGCCTAGGTGGAGCTGTGAGTCATTACCACTATCAGGTTTGTTGTAGTCACATGTGCTGTTTTTAAAACATTAATGAGGTTGTCTGGTTCGATCCTCAGCTGGAGTGCCTTCTGTGCAGAGTCTGCATGTCCTCCCTGTGGTCACGTGGGTTTCCTCCGGGTGCTCCAGTTTCCTCCCACATCCCAAAAACATGCTGTAGGTGGATTGGACACTCTTAATTGGCCCTAGGCATGAGTGCATGCATGTGTGTGCCACTGTAAAACTCCATTGCCAATCATGAGCGGACAGGTAATCCGCTGTTACCTAACCAGGAAAAGCCAGAAGAAGGTTGTTAGATTGCAGGTCCACAGTGATCAAGAAGACAGGCCACCCCAGAGCCCTCTTCTTTTCTAATTAGCATCATAAGGTATTCTGCTTTATCTCTTCATCTGCTTAGGACAGATTCCAAAAGCTCCAGCATTTGGCCATTCTGCTCCCGAAAAGTCTCCACATGGCTGTAGACAGATGTGATAAGATGATTTATCCATTATTAACCAGTCTCTCATATCTTATTTCCAGGCAACCCTAGTGGATCAGATCAAGGGAAATTGTGAACCCTCCCGTGCCAGGACAAGCAAGAAGTTATGGAAGGGGTTCTTAATATGGCATCCCAGTTAGGGCTTCATATAGCTTGCCACACCTTTAATGCAGTAAACATGGTTGCCAAGCACTGTGGCTAAAGAGGTCTGCCATTGAGTTTGGCTCAGCTTCTCTTTCCTGGAGGAGCTGTACCAGGTTGTACTGAATGCCTAATTTAAAGACAGGATTGCCTTTGGTGACTTATTTACAGGAGGTCATGGAAGATCTCCAGAGGAAGCAAAGGCTCCCCTCAGTGATGAAGGGTATTTATACTTCTCACTAAACTGATCATTTTCTTTACAAGGAAGATGGTCTTTGAATATCAAAGGCACCCTACCAAGCACAACAGTACTGTTTCCATCCCCTTGATAATCCCTATCCATATAAACCCCAAGATCCAGTGGGAGGTTATTTCTTCTCCCACCTCATACTACATTATATGGAACAACTGGGGTCTGAACATCACAGAAGAAAGGTTGTGTCGTGTTGTTGTTTTCAACCCCCCACCCCTACCCCAATCCATCCTTGCTCTGACGGATCATGTGAGCTTTTTACTGACCCTATTGAATAAGAAAGCTGTGGGAGTTGTAACAGGGTATTATTCCAATTTCTTTTCGTCTCTAACAGATGAATTTGAGAAACCTCAGTCAATCTTGGACCTCACCATGACTGTCACATCAGTTTTGTAAAGTTTTGCATATCCACCATAGAGGCCCTGATGCCACTTCTTCCGGAGGACTTCCAGTTAGTGGTAATAGATAGCATGGATGTTTGTTTACATATTAGCATTTGAGAGCCATACAGATTTTTAGATGAGCAGCACTTAAAAATAAACAATACTGTTTCTTGGCATTTCCTCATTTCACAGGATATTCTGCAAAATGTTAACCATGTCACTAGGGGACCTTATCTCAACTCGTGCTTATTTATTTTAGTACTAGTCTTTGTTAACTTTGGAAGTCATGCTAGACCGAACTTCCTTTTGATCACAGAGCTTTGATTTGAATGACTGACCACTTCTTTTGGGTATTGTACAGTTAGAGGTTATGGCTATGAAACTCTGGTCAGCAGCATAGAATTGTTTTATCTTAATGCACTAAACATTTCTCAAGTAGAGAAGCCCCATTATCTTGCAATGGAGTCCCAAACATGACATTTATATAGTTGATTGCAAATGAGTTGGGAAAGAATAATGTGCTGAAAAACATTTTATGTGATATACTTGCATATGTATGTGCTCATGTTCTGGGATGGTTGCATCTGCTGTGCTACACTGAATAGTTAACTGCTACTATTACTTTACTTTTGTTGTATAGTGCATACTGTACCTTTTGTTTTTACAGAAGGCCCTGATTCAGTTTCTCATACATGGGAGAGGCTCAGAGTCCCTTCTTTAAGTTAGGGAAGCTCACTATGTGGGTGTGAAATGCATGTACTAAATTGTTTCACAGATGCACGTTAATAATGAGACTAGCCTGCTTGGCTGGTTTGTAAATAATTGTTTTTCCTCTCCGGTATATTGCTCATAGCCTGGAAAGGCCAGTTCTGTTCTCAGCTGGTATCGTTTCATACCTTAGAATTACAATCTAAATGAAAGGTTGTTAATTCATATGTACTGCTGTGACAGAAAATTAAGAATTGCATGTACTCTGTATAAAATAGCACGGAGGGGGAAAATTTTGTCTAAACAGGAAAATAATTCATGACCCTAACCCCGTGTGCAGTAGCAGTTTTAGAAACTTGCAAGGAAATTAGTATACTGTATGTATTGCAGGAGAAGAGTCTTCTGAACTGTGCCGTCCAAGAAATTTTAAGTCATATATTCTTAGTCTTCTGAAAATCCTACAACATTTTCCATTGTGTGAAAATCTCTGACATCTTTGCATAAGCAATTTCTTCAGTGTGCTGAAGGCTGAGGGATTTGGTGTGGTTTATTGTGGGTGTCACTTCTTTAAATATGTTGATTTTAAGTGGAGTAATTATCCCTTTAAACACCCAGTAGAACAGGCTTAGAACAACAAAGACATTATTGAAAGTAATATTCTCCAGGGTGCTGTTTTCAAACCCAGATTAATAAAATGCAAGCTAAGCAGTATTAGTGTGTGTGTGTGTATTTTTAGATTAAACTTTGAAATCATTGTATGTTTAAACAGCTTTCTTATCTGCCTGAGAAGTTAGATGTTAAAAAGCTTGCTGGATCTTTGCACAGACTATTTTGTAAAACCTGTCCCACTTTGCGAGGACAGTCCACTCTTTTGGGCAGTTGTGTCCTGACAAAGCATTTTTGCAAGGGAGATTTGCCCCTCCCTCCATTCCCTATTGGCTCTGTCTATTCACACCCTTACCTATATTTGTACAAATATACTTGTTTGTGTGTGTATGTTCTTAAAGTCTTCAACTAAAAAAGTAACCCCATTGGGAACTTTTCTTGCTCCCTACTGAGCGTCAGTAAAGTTAAATTGTGACATTTACTGTAAAATTTAACCTGCCGGATTTCTCATTCAGACTCGTATTCCTTGCTCAGGCCCGCCCTATCGGCACCTTGCTGCTGGTTTTGTGCTTTATTTAATCAACGTTAATCAACACTATGTTTTGCCTCTAAATATTTTGGTGGTTCAATTATCCAGAAATGTCGTCGGTAAGCCATCCGACTACCGGTATTCCAAAACAGCGCAAAGACAGAGACAGGCTGCCTAGGTCCAAAACTGCCGACAACACTTCTCTTAAGCCAGTTGCCAGTTCGCCGGTACTCAGTGAGGCGCTTTCGCAGCCCCTGATGGCTGCTACTTCTAACTTGCAGGCCTCTACTGAAACCCATTCGGAGTCTGGTATGCTGCGAGATGCTTCAACTGTGGAACCTGCGGATGTCTCTACCTTGGATGGGTCCGGAGCCGCTGAGCAGGCAGTGGCTTCTGAGGGTGTATTCAGGCCTACGGACTTGCATATTAAACCGACGCCTCCTTCTTCAAGGTCTAAACCTCGAACCTTGCCTAGAAAACCGACGCCCAGGCCACATGTTCAGCCCTCTGTGCCTAAAAAACAAATTATAAGAATGGCTGAAGATCTTATAACTTTAATCAGGGGAAGCCAACCTCCCCCTTCCAAGAGACCTAGGACTGAGTTTGTTTATGAATCTTCTGACCAGGATTCTTATTTTTCTGATTCTTCTGATGATTTGGATTTACCCTTGTCTACTTATGAGGATTCTGATGCAGAGGACTCTATTCCTTCGCTTCTCCTCCAGAGGATTTTTCCTTTGGTGAAACCTTGCACACACTCTCTTAGAGAGCATTTCCACTGGGAAAGCCAGGATTCTTCTGATTCAAAAAAGAGGCTTAGAGATTTCTTACTTATACCTCAGCATAGGCCTTTAGCTATACCTCCTGTACTAGACATTTGGCCCCTGATTCTTTACCTCCTGCTCCCAGAAAACCTGACAGATATTAAAATTCCTGACACTCATAAGTGCCTTTTTTAAAAATTCTATTGTGGCTCCAGAGACTATTTCACAGGGACCCAAGGGCATTAAGGCTTCTACTGCCAAGAATCCTACCCCTTCTGATAGAGACTCCAGGACACTGGATAGATGGGGTAAGAAAGTTTACACTTCTGCAACCTTGGCCATTAGGGCCTTAAACTGTCAGTTTCATATGTTAAAATATCAACAACATGTTATTGGATTACTTAAACAGAAAATGATGTTGATTCCTGACTGTGCTGAAAGTAAGGAATTACAAGATTTAATGCATTCTGCTGAACAGGTTGGAAAACATACTTTGCAAGGTGGGTTTGGTTCTTTAGAGGCCTCTTGCAGGGCTGCTGTCAGTGGGTCTGTACTCAGAAGGCATGCTTGGCTTAAGGGGCAATCTTTGCCTGATCATGTTAAAGCTAAACTGCTGGATGCTCCCTTAAATCAGGACCGCCTGTTTGGCAACAAAGCTGAGGAAGTTCTTAAAAAGATGGAAGGTAAAGCTAAATCTATGCAAACTGTTAAAGATTTCTTACAAGTTCAGCCTCCAACATTTAGCAGACATTGGCCCTCTAAGAATTGGTCCTTTCCGGCCCCTTCCAGGTCTTCTCAAGCCAAATCCAGACACAGCAGAAACCCCAGGTTTCAGTCCCAGGGTGCACACAAGACTAAGTAGTGGGGGGCTTCTGCTCCCAAATCTGGGAGTAGTAAGACTCGCCCTATGGAAAACTGCCTCACTTACTTGATTTTACAACTTACAAGGACTACTCAACTGAATGCTCCTTTAGGGGCAAAGATTGGTCTGCAGGCCAAAAAATTGGGAACTCATTACCCAGGACAAATGGGTTTTAAATAGTGTCCCAAGGATACATATTTCATTTCCACACGTTACCAACGCTAAAAGGTTGGCCAGATCTACCCCCAAGTCAGTGGGCAGAGGCTCAAAAGCAAATATTTTCTCTTTTAAACATAAAAGCTATTCAGTGAGTGTACCAGAAGAGGAAAACGGACAAGGTTTCTACTCAAGACTTTTCCTGGTACCCAGAAAAGACTATTCTTGGTGCCCTATTCTGGACCTGTCTATTCTAAACACCTTTTTGGTGATTCCAAAGTTCAAGATGCTGACTCTTCACCAGTTGCTTCCTATGCTAGGAAAAGATGCCTGGATGGTAACACTCGATTTAAAGGAGGCATACCTGCACATCCCAATCAGGTAATCTTGCAGAAGATACCTATGCTTCAAAGCAGGCTACAATCACTACCAGTTGTCTGCACTGCCCTTTGGCTTATCTACTGCACCCAGGGTATTCACAAAGTGCCTAGCCCCAATCATTGCATTTTGCAGGCAAAGAAATATTCAAATATGCCCATACCTGTAAGATTGTTTAATTCAGGCAGAAAGCCAGGACATACTTTTGAATCATCTGGCCTTCATTCAAAGGGTGCTGACTTATCTGGGGTACACCGTAAACGTAAAGAAATCACACCTGGTACCCTGACAACAAATTATATTCCTGGGAGCAAGCTTAAATGCAACTTCCCAGATGGCTTACCTCACGCCAGAAAAACAAATTTATTTGACAACCTACTTCAAACAAGTGGCCACAAAAACCCTACCATCTACAAGGCAAATACAAGCCTTGGTGTTCATGGCCTCCTGCATTATTTTAATTCCATATGTAAGACTGCATATGAGGAAACTACAATGGTATCTAAAAAGCTTATGGTGTCAACATTCTCAGGATCTAGAAGCAATGATTCCTATCATACCTTGCCTACGCCTAGAGTTTCTTTGGTGGGCAGAGGCCTGCCACCAGAACAAGGGACTACCATTCACAACACCCCCTGCTGCCCAAACCCTAACAACAAATGCATCAGATTATGCATGGGGGGCTCATTTGGCAGGGAAGTGCATTCAGGACAAATGGAACCCAAGTCGAATGCACCTGCATATCAATCAAAAAGAAATGTTAGCTGTACAGAATGCTCTGACAGCCTTCAAGGACCACATTCTTCCAGGACAGTTAATGGTAAAGATGGACAAACACCACTGTTATGTGGTACATAAACAAGCAGGGGGGAACACATTCTTACCCCCTCTGCAGACTAGCCATGGCATTGTGGAACACAGCCCTGAGCTATCAAGTGCATCTACAAGCTCAGTTCCTGCCAGGAAAACTAAATACACTGGCAGACTAACTAAGTAAAAACCTCATGGACCCACATGAGTGGAAACTGGAACCAAGGATTTTCAACATGTTGACAAACAAATGGGGGAAACCAGATATAGACCTGTTTGCTTCCCCCCAGAACTATCAGTTGGACAAATTTTGCACAGGGACTCCCCACAAACAATCTTGGAAAGTGGATGCTCTGTCCTTCAGCTGGAAAAACCTATCAGTTTATGCCTTTCCTCTGCTCTCCATAGTACTACTAAAGAGCAAACAAGGCAAACCAAGGACGATTTTGATTGCACCGGACTGGCCATGTCAACACTGGTACCCCCCCCCCCCCTGCTCAGTGTGTCACTGTTGGCCCCATGGCACCTGCCCAAGACTCCTACTCTGTTGTCTCAGCAGGAGAACCAGATTCTGCACCCCCCGCTTCAAACACTGAACCTAGCAGCCTGGCTAATTACATAATTTCTCCTTTACCATCCCTCCGTAAACTAGTGATGGATATCATTTCAGAGGCAAGGAGGTCTAATACTAGAAAGTCTTACGCTGAAAAATAGAAAAGATTCTGTGCCTGGAACCAATCTCAAGGGATGAGCACAGCAGTGCGCAGTTTACCTCAGATAATACAATACTTTTAACACTCTTCAAGAGAAACCTTGACTGGTGGATGGGAGACAGAAAATTTACCCCGGGGATCACTGCAGTGGTTCTGCTGGACTGTGGCGCAGGGAACTAATGGCTCTGCTGGACAAAGGCACAGGGAACTAATCGAAGGGGGTGGCGAAAGCCAACACATTCTGGCTAGGCTTATAAATGCCCTTGGGCAGATAGCCTAGTACTTACCTATGAACCTATGAACTGAAATGCTTCACAAGGGCCTGTCTTTCTCCTCCATCAAAATTCACGTCTCCGCCATTTCACCTCATTATAACACAAAACCACTCCTCTTCTGTCATCCACTGCTTAAGCAGCTCCTCAGAGGGGCCAAAATCTACGACCACCCAGGAGAGCTGCAACTCCAGCCTGGGACTTCAACTTTGTAGTGGAAAAGCTCACCCTTCCTCCTTTCGAGCCAGCTGCCACTGTGGACTTAAAATTCCTTTCTTGGAAAACAGCTTTTTTTTTTTTTTTAGCGATCACTTCAGCAAGAAGGGTATCTGAATTACAGGCCCTCATGGCAGTGGAGCCTTTCATCATCTTTCATGCGGACAGGGTGTCCCTCAGGACCAATCCCTCCTTCATGCCCAAGGTGGTATTGAGTGTGGCCCTTAATCAGTCCATTCATTTGCCAACCTTCTTTCCTAATCCACAGAAGAAAGGGGAACGGATTTTTCACTCCTTAGACGTGCACAGACAACTTAGATTCTACTTAGACAGAACTAAACCTCAAAGGAAATCTGATCAACTGTTGGTGGCATTTGCTGCAGGGGCAGAGGGGAAGGCTATTTCAAAGCAAACCATTTCTAAATGGATATGCCATTGCATTAATTTCTGCTACAAACACCATGGAAAACCTATCCCACAGGGGTTCAGAACCCACTCAACCAGGGCTGCATCTACCTCTACAGCCTTTCTCAGAGGCGTCCCTACCAGGGACATCCTAGAAGCTGCTATCTGGAGTTCTGTATATACTTTCACCAAGCATTACCATCTGCCAATTTTCTCTAAATCCAGAGCTGGCTTAGCCACTGCAGTCTTGCAGGGACTTTTAGCTGGTCCTAATGCTGTCTAAATTCCTCCTCCCATCCTTAGCTTTGGGAATCAACCCAAAAGTGATGACTTTAACAGTGAAACACGAAGAACATAGTACAGTTGTGTACACTTACCATAAATGTAGATGTTCGAGTGTATTCACTGTTGCAGTCCTGGTTACCCTCCCTCCAGCTTTCTTTCTTTTTTTGGATATACCTCTACTCTCCTTTACTATGTTCAAAAACATTTTGGTGTATTTGCTTTTTTGTTGGAGGTATAACCTTGTAAATCTATAGATTTAATTGCTTCCCATTAAGGGGGCACCTGACATCTGGGGCAAGAAAAACTGATGTAATGGAGTCGGATGCATGTTTTATACCACTGACGTCATGGAAGAAGGGACAGCAACCAACGCAGAACCCAAGACTTTGTCAATCAGGCCGACTGAGGGCTACTGCAAGCAGATAACCCTAAAAGTGATGACTGCAACAGTGAATACACTCGAGCATCTACATTTATGGTAAGTGTACACAACTGTACTTATATATATATATATATATATATATATATATATATATATATATATATATGTATTTTTTTTTTTTTAAACTCTGAGATCATTCTACTTCAGAACCGGGGAAAATATTCCAAGGTAATACAGTCTTGGACATGTTATGCATTCCTCCACAATCCCACATTCACCTTTGTAGTTCTGCTGTTACTATACCTCTCAACCTGGAAACATCAAAAATCTGGACAAAGGCCCGTGAAAAATAGGTACAGATCTGTACGCTGATTAATATAACACTTGCATGCATAATTATGTAACCCCGCCCACTCCAATGGAATTGTGGGATATCAACTTTCAAACTGAAGAACAGACAACCAAAATATCGCCCTAGATCCAGTCCCTGTAGTGAATGGCAACCTTTTTTTTTAAATGTGCAGCAATGATATTCACTGGGAAGGAAGAATATGATAGACCTTAGGATTTTGTTTTTGGTGACTTGCAGTATGTGGGTTTTATGGTAAAAGTAGGGCATTTAATGGTAGGCAATATTTTAATCTTAGCAAAAGAATATTATAGCAAGAAAAGCGAGCACAAGCAGAGCTGGGGATCACAATGATGTAAAAAATCTGTTCTTTTTCCACAAGCAATTTAGAGTGTCCAATATTATAGTTTGCTAGGACCTCCAAAAGTCATTCTCCATGGCCTACTGACCAAGGACATAGCCCTTTGAGTTTGCTGTCCCCCCCCTCACAAAATTATGGTCGAATGGGGCCTCCCCATACACAGCCCTCCCCCTGCAGCCATTCCAATGTCCCATTACTTGGCTGTTTCGCCCCATTTACCATAAACGCTGTAATGTGCATGCTTATTTACTTCTACAATGATTTGGATTTCATTTAAAAGTTTTATTTTACATTTTACAGCACAAACACTAATAGACATCTGCTAAACAAAGCAATGCAGTCTCACAATGAAAATAGACTTGGCATTAAAATTTCTCTGCCCTTGAAACTCACATTCATTGAAACAGGACTGAAACCCACATTCAAAGAAAATGCATCTGGCCAGTGGCAGATAGATTACCTTTGGGCTGTTTTCAAATCATAGGTCCCTTGCCCAAAAAACATGCATGTGTTCTTTGATACACCTTCCTGATTATTTTAAAGTATATTCCTTGTATAATATAGTACAGTTGTTAGAGAGTGTTTTAAATTTATTGTTTTGAAAAATTTTCCAGTAAACAGTGAAACAAAATGCACGAACCAATAATGACAAAACTACACATTTCAGAACATTTCCATCTTAAAATTCTGCTCAGACTTCTACAATCCACCAGTATCAGTAAATGTGCACAATCTCTGCAGAAGTAAAAGTCATCTAAATAATTCCACATTAAAGAGATCTGTAACTACTGAGGAGGTTGCTGCCAGCAAGCAACTTTACATTTCATTGTTTCATCTACAAATAAAGTGCCTGTTTCCCTTGAGGAATAACTTGCCTGTGTTATATTAAAAAAGTAATAAGCTAGTAATATTGCAATAGGGAATGGATGGCAAACTGATAACAGGTTCATACTAGTTACTAGTTATCGCTGCCAAAGAGGACATTCTCAGGACTGCACCATCCACCGCCTTTAAAAGTACAAACACAATACAGTGTCAGCAGTGCATCTACATACTGTGGGAGTAGAACCCACTACCTTCTGCATCAAAAGCAAGTATTCTACCTGTTATGCTACTAACAATGCAAGCAGATTTGGCATAAGCAGCACTAAACTTCTCTTCCCCTGAAGCTGTCAGCTCCTTCTAAAATCTATTTGACACTCAACTGTATCTCTCAACTTTGCAGTACAAGAAATTCGGAAAAAGCCAACATTTATTGGGGGGGACAAAAGGCCAAAAACCAGGGACACATTTTAAACATTGCTTGTAAATCTTGGAAAGTTGCTAGAATAAAAGGTTATGTTACCACCATACGTTTCCTGAAAGATAGGAAGACAAACTTAAATAGCTATCATTTAGTGAATTCAGTTCTCACCATAGCTCTCAACTTCTTAGCACAAAAGGCGTGGGCAAAGCCAATAATGGGGGAATACACCCTCAAAAATAGGGACAAATTTCAAATATTGATCTGATAAACATAGAAAATTGCTAGAATAAAAGGTTTTGTGTTACCATGTATTTTTCTGAAGAATATAAATTCTGAAATTCAAATGCCTGCCATTAGTGAATTCAGTCCTCACTGATTTGCCACAAAAATCCTATGAGGAACAGAGCAAAAATCTGAGGCAAAAATCTGGACAGTTTTCACAAATGGTGGTTGGTAGGGAATTCAGACTCTTGCTACTAGTACCCAAGGTACAGGGTTTGAGCCTGTGTAACTCTAGCCACCAGGTATATTTAACTGGGGCATTTTACACGCACACGCGCGCACACTCACTTACCTGGCTTGCAGCTGAAATACGACTGTGGAGGAAAAGCCTACTTGAAAATGCAGATGCCCCTGGCTCGAATACAGTGCGTCCATGCTTACAAAAAGAACTGCTAATTCTTGCAGTTTGAAATTGCTCGCACACACATGCTACATACAGTGGAGCCCTCAGCCAGTTCCGACAGGCTGTGCACAGAGCTGATGTCATTGCGCATAAAGTTTCTAAAATAGGATCTGTTGGCATGTATTTTCTGAAGGATACGAACCCTGAAATTCCAACGTATGTCCTATTTTAGTGACTTCAGTCCTCAGTGGTTTGTCCAAAAAATACAGATTTTATGAGGAACAAACAAAAAATATGAAGCAATTGTGAAGACTGGTAGAAATGTGAAGGCTGCCAGCCTAGATAGATATACTTGTGCAGATAATTCTGTCATTTGTAAATGTAAATGTTGAAATACAGGCTTGTTTTCTTAAATGAAAGAGTATGCTGTGAAATGTTGAACTTAAAACAATGTAGCAACATTACCTTTTGCTGTAAAGAAAGCTAAGTCAAGCATTTCTTGTCTGTCCTTTGAAATTAAAATTATTTCATGTGTGTCCCTTTGAAGTTAGAATTTGGAGTCTATGAGTCTGGAGTGAAGCATCCTGCCTATTGTTTTAACTTAAGGAATAATTACTAGAGTTTACAAGTGAAATGTCTTTTATTGATGTAGTTTCCTGCAGGTGCAAGATAAGTTATGTAGTATCTATTAGCCTGGGAACACCAGGAAAGTGTAAAAGAAATGATGTAATGGGAACAAGGACTGCAATAGCAATTTAAACAGAGAGAATCAGAAGGCATTAAGCATTTTTGTCTTAATCATCCAATTCACAGCACTGTCTTGCTCATATGCAAGTTATCTTAGATGTGTGTTTTCTTTTTGAAATAGCTAGGAGCCAGAAAGATTAGACTAAGTGTTTTTGTGATGTCAGAACTGTACTACTGAATTTTGTTTAAGAATTTCTGTGTGATCTCTGAACTCTTGACTGTGTAGCAGAAAGTATTGTCTTGTAGTTTTAATTATTTATTGTTAAATATTTTAAAGCCTTTTAACTGTGGCTGGCTTGTGTAGAGATAATTTAAGCTCTTAAGAATACTTGCATGCCTTTGGTAAAATTGTACAAAGCCACTCTAATAGCTTTAGCCCTGGGCTATACTACCAATTGAATGATAATATTGCACAGTAATAATTGGACACCCTTTTAAGGGCCTTTGAGTAGCTGATAAGTATTAGTGGGTGGTGGCAAGTAGAACTACCGTATAGTCTGGGAGAAAGGGGCACAGCTGGAGAAACTGTGCCAGCCTTCCTCAGGAGTGTCTGTGTGGTTGTATAAACTCTTCTCAAAGTGCATGTGTGTGTGTGTGTGTGTGTGTGTGTGTGTGTGTGTGTGTGTCAACTACTTGGGCAGCGACACAAAGCACTGGTTGGACAGAGAGGGTGCTAGAGGTTTTAGCTTGCCCACTAGGCTGAGATCTGGACCCTATAGCTGTGCCAGTGGGGAGTCTTATTGGGGACCTTGAGAGCAAGGGAGCGACCAGCCCTGGACTGACTGATCTCTGTGTGCTCTTAAGGGAAATTGCACTTTACTATGTGTATTTGTTATCCGTTCAGGACCAGCCGCCTTACCCGAAATGGCACCCTAGGCGAAGTAGTGCTCAGGCGCCCCTTAAGCCCCACCCACACCACAGTCATGAAATACACCTATTTGAGCCACACCCACTGGGTCACTCCCCAAGAAAGCCACTCCAGTCATTTCCTTAAATTATTTAAATGCATATGAAGAATAACTACATTCCAAGGTATCTTTATCTTCATCTATTTCTGCATAGTATTTTCTACTTTAAATACCAGAGCCAGATCATGGTCAAATAAGGCCCTAGGCAGGGTAATAGACTGCCCCCCCCAGAGCAGCTGCTCCTGCAGCAACCCCCTCCCCCCAGCAGCACCCTCCTCCTCAGCCATTCCAGTGTTCCATTATTTGGTTATTTCTCACCAGTTACCATGCAGACTATTCTCTTATTTGCTTCTACAGTCATTACAGATATTGAAATAAAATAGCACAAACACAGGTAGCCATTTGCTAAACAATACAGTCTCTCAATGAAAACAGACTTGGCATAAGCAGTAAACTTCTCTGCCCTTGAAACTCACATTCATTGAAATGGAAAAATTCATATTCATTGAAATGGCATGAAAACCCACATTCATAGAAAATGCATCTGGCCAGTGAAGAATTAAGTTTACCTTTGGGCTATTTTCAAGACAGACTCCTGGCACACATATTTTAGGGCCATGCATACGTGTATTTGTTCTTTGATTCACCTTCTTGATTGCATTGAATTATATCCCTTGTATAATACAGCACCACTTGTTAGAAAGTGTTTTACATTTGTAGTTTTAAACATTCGTTTTATAAGCAATGAAACAAAATGTATAAACCAATAACTACCCATTTCAGAAATTTTCAACCATAAAAGGCCACTCAAGACTTTTGTCATTATAATCCACCAATATTACTCCATACTCACAATCTCTGCAGATGTAAAATCATCTGAATTCCACACTAAATAAATCTGCAAAACAACTTCACATATCAATGTTTTATCTACAAATTTAGTGCCTGCTTTCCTTGAAGAATTAATTGCCTATATTGCATTAAAAAATTGGTAAGTTGGTAATATTGCAATAGGAAATGACCAACAAGTTCATAGTCACTAGGCATCTCATACAAAGGACATACTCAGAAGTGTAGAGCCCCTAGCATCCCTTATAATGCACCAAATAATCAACAATCATATGGGCACTGCAATACCAGCACTCCATCTACATGGTGTGGGAGTAGAATCCACAGCCTTCTGTACCAAAGGCAATTATGCTAACACTGCTTTCAGATTTTACCACACAGTGTGCCATTTGATAAACAAAAAACAGCTAGTTGCACATAGAAACATTTACACTTTTTAGAGTATGTTTTAAATTTGTAGTTTTGAACATTTTTCCAGTAAGCGGTGAAACAAAATGTATGAACCAATAATGATAAAACTAGCCATTTCAGAATAGTTTAACCATAAAAGGCCCCTCAAACATCCGTCATTACAACCCACCATGCATTTTCTGAAGGAAATTAAAGCGGAAACTCAAATGTATGACATTTAGTTATTTAAATCTTCAGTGATTTGCCAGAAAACCTCATATTTTATGAGGAGTAGGCCAAAAATATGAGGCAAAAATCTGCATAGTTGAGAGGTATGCATACCTCTCAACCTTACTGCAAGAAATCTGGACATGATGTGGATAAAATTACCATAAAAATAGGAATAGATTTTAAATATTACACTTTTTTAACTTAAGGTTGCTAGAACAACATGATTTGTGTTAACTTGCATTTCTGAAGGACATGAAGTCTGAAAGTCATATATTTCAGAGCCTCAGCAGGTTAAACTTCAGGCAAATGATGCTTTTGAGTTCAGTCTTTGGCCATCAAAAAGTTACTCTCTTACCTGTCAGCCTCATCAAAAAATCAAAGTCATCAGTAGGTTTATATTTTACTTTTATATAGAACATATTATTAACTTCTGCCAAGCAACTTTAGTGGTCTCTTCTTTATGATACAAATCACCCTCATCATACTGTAGTGTACCAGTGACACTTATCCAGGGACCAGTGCAGCCTATCTCTAAAGGTCCTTGGCTGCCTACCTTCAATTAAATATTTATTGCATTCTGCTTGCACAGCCCTCATGGTCATTTGAGTTGGAGACTAATAACATAAATTTTCAAAGTAGAACACATACATGGGTCTACTACAAGCATTCGGGTCCAAAGTGCTCAAAAATACAATCTCAGACCCAAGGACCGGAGTGTCTTTGTATTTGGTGTAGCTTGCCACTTGCTCTCAAATTCAAATATAAGGCTGAACAAGCAGCTGCCACCCTTTACCCAATTGGATTATTTGAGTTCAAGCAAGGTAGTGCAGTAGCCATGGGAAGGGAGTGAAAAAGGGATTTTACGGTCAGGGAGGGACTTTATGAATTAGGGAACACAAAGAGAGTTTTAGGGTAAGGAAGCAAGGACTCTGGCTGGGAGATTTTGGGGTTAGAGTTACGGTTCTGATAGGGCTATTCAGCTTTATAGGTCTAAGTGTTGGGAGGGCTATGCAGAAACAGGATATTGGGCAAGTGGGAGTTGAGCAGTTGTGTTTTCAAACAAGTGGCAGCAAGGAGGTATGTCATGGGCTACTAGCAAGTGAGTGCCTGCGGCAGACCATATATACATAAATAACAAAAAAACATTCATAAACATGACAACTATGTAAAACAGAAGTAGAAGCTAGATTCATAACCAATAGCCATGCAAACGCTGGGCTAATCCTGTGGTAATAAATAAACAAACAATTAAATCATCCCACCCATTTAATTTGAGGGCTATATATCAAAGCAGCAGAAATAAGGTACATAATCAATAATCCCAAACAAAGAACAATAAAATCCCCCACCAGCAACAACACCCATGTTACTTATGAAAAGTGATAAGGCACTACCTCCATCACCCAAGAATAATAAAGGTTCTCCATGTTAATGCTGGAGCATAATTAAAATAATAAATAAAATCCGGGCTCACAAGATACTACAAAAATCTGTGAGACAGATATGACCAGGTTAATATAACTTGGACTTAAAAGCCTGAAAAAGAAATACAGTGTGCACATGATTGTTCCAAAAGCATGACTACTACAATTGTGTGTATGGGGGGTGGTTGGGTTTAAGGGTAAGGTGTCAGTTTTCACTGTAGAAAGTAGGATACCACAAGATGAAAGAGGCATGGAATGCTGAGTATATTGCTGATTTCATGGATTTATTACTAACCACAGACAAACCAATTAAAATGGAATGAGCATAAGCATGCCTAGGTAAAACAATACATTTATAGAATGTGGAATTATGAATTAATGCCCAGGACAAACAACAAAACTCCAGCAGCAGACTTAATGAAAGTCCGGGATGTGGAAGAAACTTCTCTGTTAATATGACTACAATCTTGTTACAGATGCATGTAACACACATCAGTAATAGGAATTCTAAAATATATGCATAATAACATTTGATAAAACAAGTGCAGCACTTAGAGAGTTTTCTGAATGTCAGAACTGGCAGGCTGGCTGATTCTCTGGTCCTTATCACTGCACTGTACATTATGGAACAACACCTGTACTGCTAAAAACACTATTATAATAAGGAAAATAAGCCAGCAACACATACAAACCTCTGCTCATTTGCACAGACAGCTACTAGTAGTATCACATTGAACAAACAGATGCTAGACATCACACACACATGCTTACCTACTCTCTCATACAACACACACACATATCTACTCTTTCACATAGTAACACATGTACTTTAGCCCTCATACAAACAGAACAACTAATTAAAATTCCATACACACACACACTTTCTCTCACATACAGAAGCCCAGTTTAAACTACACAGGCACACACATACACTTACCTTCAGTTCTTTTTAATCTGAATTGCCACACGCGTACACATGGAGTGAACCCTTATCTTAAAGTGCTAGCTTAATTTCCGCTTGCAACTTTAGAACATCTTTACATCCACGTTGGCGTGCGTAGATGTGACGCATGCATGCATGTTCCTACTTAAAGGAGAAGACTCCACTACTATGGAGTGAAGGTTTTATTTATTTTTTCTTTAATTCTTGAAGCCTCCAGTCCTGGCCAACCTGCAGCTGTAAAAGTGAGAGGGGCGCTCGTTCCCCCTCCTCATCCTACGATTCCGGCGCCCTATGGTTTATTTATTTTAATTAATTTACTTTTCTTATTAAGAAAAGTAAATTAATTAAAATAAATAGATAAACACAAATTGCGCCCTTTACGAGGCTGGCCTGTACGGCACCCTAGGCCTAAGGCCGGCCGTGTATCCGTTCCTCATATATGAGACTCCCGCTCTAGTGTTAGTGGTGAGGATTGAGGCTCCTTGATTGCTGGGCCAGGGCACGGGTGTCACATATTGTTTGGCAGTGGTGGGATATCCACACCACATATTAATTGGTTGGCAAATACTAATTGGCTTGTAGTGGTGTGGGTAGAGTGAATCCTGTAGCTTGTGTACAGTGAGCTTTGAAGGTGTTTTTATACTTTAAAATAGCCACACAGTGAATACTCAAGAGTTCAGATCACCATTGTTTTATTTCTTTTGTTAGCTTAGTTAGTCAGGATGAGCAGGCAGCATGTCAGCACTGGAGTATGGAAAGCTGACAAGGAGCCAGCTAGCAGAGATGTGCCAGGCTGGGGGACTGGTGCATGCAAATCTGACTAAGGCCGACCTGATTGCAGCCTTGAATACAGCTGCATCAGAAAACAGCAACCAGGAGGACAATCCGACTGGCAGTGGAGATGTAATACCCTCTGAGAATGGACAGCTCAACCTTTCTGCAGTGGTCTTAAAAATCCAACTGGAGCTAAAGAGACTTGAGTTGGAGGCCAGGTGTGTGGAATTAGAAGCAGCTGAGATACTGAGGCATCTACAGAGTGAGGAGAATGAGAAACTGTTACGTCTGCAGGGTGAGGAAAAGGAGAGGCAGAGGCAGCCTGAGAAGGAGATGCTGACTCTGCCAGAGTCATGGGGGTAATGGGGAAGGGAGTAACTGGACCCCAGAAGCACAAAAGGTCAGTAAATGTCTTCCGCAGTTTAAAAGGGGAGATCATTTTGATAGTTTCTTTCATATGCTTGAGAGGATATGTAAACAGTATGAAGTTGACCAAGGGCTCTGGGTACAGTTCCTGACCCCCTTACTCCATGGTAAAGCTGAAACTATTATCTAAAATGTCTAATGTTGCATGTTTGGATCATACTACTGTAAAAAAATTGTCTATTAGGTTTTTTTAAGCTAACACCTGAAACTTATAGGAAAAAGTTTTGTGAGCATAGACGCAAGGCAGATGAGTGTGTGTGAACATGTTGCTGAATTGACTACTTATTTCCATAGGTGAGTGAGTGGATGTCCGGTCACCACTTGTGAAGGGCTGGCAGACCTTTTGGTGAGGGAACAAGCCCTTAGCATTTTGCCTGAGGACATAAGGATCTGGTTAGCTGATAGACAATGTGCTACTTCAGATGAGTTGGGGAAGAAGGGAGAACTATACCTGGCAAGCAGGGCAGCCCTGCACAGGAAGGGGACCCCCAGTACTACTCATGGGCCTAAAGGAACCCATGGTGGGCAGCACAGACTGCCCCAACAGAATCTGCCAGTAGCAGGGGAAACCACTAGTCCAGGTACACATCCAGGAGCTAGGGTTAAATGTTTTGAATGCAACCAGTGGGGCCTTGTGGCATAAGTGGGGAAAGACAAAATGCCAATACTAGGTTGTCTTGGGACAACAAGGGTACCAAGCTACCACCAGAGGCTATATCCTGATGTAGTGAATGGCAAAGAGGCCATTGCAAAGAGAGAGACAGCCTCTAATATAACCATTGTAAAGCCTGCAATGGTTACAGAGGAGCACTACTTGCCTGGGCAGTCCACTCCCATCAGGGCTTTAGGAGGGATACCATTCCAGATACCTTTGGCTAGGGTTCACCTTGACTGGGAGGGTGGAAAAGGAAGCCAGCAAGTAAATGTGTTTGAGGTTATACCTGCAGATGTCCTGATAGAGAATGATTTTGATAGTGCAGTACCCTGTGCTTGTGCAGTTACACGCAGTCAGGCTTGGGGACAAGCAGGTAAGTCTGGTAGCCTGGGGGAGACCCAGACAGATGGCATACTTGCAGCTAGGACTGTTGAGGTGGTTACTTCAGGGAGGAAGATACTCTGTAGCAGTGAGACTGAAGGTGAGCCACAGCTGCTTGTGGGTACTGATGGTCCCTTAGACAGAGTGACTGCAAAGGTAGAGGTGAGTAGTAGTACCCAGGCTGACAGTAAGGTACCACTGTCAGAGGATGCCAGACTTCCTGTGGAAGGGGAGCTGGGAAGGATTACAAAGAGAGAGTTGAGAAAGGCTCAGCTCTCAGACCATACACTGCAAGGGCTGAGGCAGGTAGCTAGGGAGGCACCTGTTTCTCAAGGAAAGGGGGAATCTGTATACCGGGACAAAGGGTTGCTATACAGAGTGGACCCCTGAGGGAGGGCTAGAAGGTGAGAGAGTACAGCAGTTAGTAGTGCCTAGAGCCTACCATCTGGCGCTTCTAGCCATAGCCCATGATATTCCCTTTGCAGGTCATACGGGCATGAAATGTACAAAGAGGCATGTTATGCAGAACTTCTATTGGCCTGGAATTGCCAGAGGTGTAACAGGGTACTGCAGGACCTGTGAGCAGTGCTAAAAGGTAGGCAAAGCCGGAGACAAGGTGAGAGCTCCTTTGATGCCTTTGCCTGTGATTGAGGAGCCATTTCAGAGGATAGCTATGGATATTGTGGGTCCTCTGAGTACCCCAAGTTCCACAGGGCAAAGTATATCCTAGTGGTAGTGGATTATGCTACACGATACCCTGAGGCAGTGGCTTTGTCCTCCATTGAGGCAGAGAAGGTGGCAAATGTTTGTTAGAAATTTTCAGCAGGGTAGGTTTCCCAAAAGAAATACTGACCGACAGAGGTGTCAGTTTCATGTCAGACCTGCTGGCTTGTCTGTGGAAGTCCTGTGGGATGAAGCACATTAAGACCACCCCCTACCATCCCCAGACTAATGGTCTTGTTGAGAGGTTAAACTCTACAATCAAGTCCATGCTATCGGCATTTGCAGATCAGTTTGAGTGAGTGGGACAAATATTTGCCCCATTTGTTTGCTTACAGAGAAGTTCCCCAGGAATCCACAGGTTTTTCACCCTTTGAGTTGCTGTATGGGCATATGGTGAGGGGAACCTCTAGATTTAATTTGTGATGAGTGGGAACTTGAGTGCGAGTCTCACAAGGAGTCTGTTGTGACATAAGTCCTAAACCTCAGGACAAGGCTCAAGGAACTCATGGGCTTGGCCTAGGAGAACCTGGCAGAAGCCCAACAACAGAAAAAGTTGTGGTATGACGGGAATGCTCGAGCTAGAGAGTATGCTGTGGGGCATCAGGTAATGGTTCTCATTCCTTTCAGACACAACAAGCTGCAAGCAGCTTGGGAGGGTCCCTACAAGGTGGTAAGAAAGGTAAGTGATGTTAACTACATGGTGGAACTGCTAGGCAGAAGGCAGGGGCAGAAATTGTACCATGTTAACATGATAAAACCTTACCATGATAGGGAGACCCTTGTGCTGAGCATTTGCAGTGGATTGCAGGAGGAGTTTGAGGGAGAACTGGGGGACTGATTTCCTCAGCAAGGCTTAGTCTGACACCTCAGTGGAAGGGGTAGCAATGTCCCAGCAGCTATCTCCTACCCAGGTTCAAGACATCCAAGCAGTGTTGCAGGAATTTGGGGACATGTTCACTGGGAAACCAGGGTGCACCCACCTGGCGCAGCACCAGGTGGATACAGGACCCCAAAGGTCCATCAGGCAGGCCCCTTATAGAGTGCCTGAGGGAGTCGAACAGACTCTGAGGGAGGAGGTACAGGAGATATTGGAACTAGGGGTGATTCAAGAGTCCAACAGTCCCTGGGCCTCCCCAGTGGTGCTGGTGTCAAGTAAGGATGGCAGCACCAGGCTCTGTGTGGACTACAGGAAATTAAATAGTCACACAGAGTCGGATGCTTACCCCATACCTAGGACAGATGACGCCCTAGAGCAGCTGGGTGGGGATAAGTATCTTACAACCATTGATCTTACCAAGGGTTACTGGCAGGTGCCCTTCACTCCCAGTGCTAGAGAGAAGTCAGCCTCTGTGACTCCTTTTGGCTTGTATGAGTTCACAAAGATGCCCTTTGGGATGAAGAATGCCCAACAACTTTCCAGAGACTGGTAGATGGTATCCTAGCAGGAGCAGGAGGGTTTGCCCTTGCTTACCTAGATGATATTGCCATCTACAGCCATTCCTGGCCAGAGCACCTTCAGCATGTCAGGGAAGTGCTGGACAGACTACAAAGGGCAGGGTTGACCATTAAGCTGAGCAAATGTCGGGTGAGTATGACAGAGGTCTCCTACCTAGGACATAGAGTGGGGAGTGGTATGACAAGGCCAGAACCTGTCAAAGTGGAAGCCATTCAGGCATGGCCTGCACCTGTTACCAAAAACATGTGAGGGCATTTTTAGGGACAGCAGAGTACTGCAGAAAGTTCTTCCCCAGTTATACCACCATAGCTGCTCCCCTCACAGACCTGGCAAAGAAGAACAGGCCAGATAAGGTAGTGTGGACTCCAGCATGTGAGCAGGCATTCCAGAAGCTTAAAGAAGCTGTAGGAAGACCCCCTGTGTTAGACGGTCCAGATTACAGCAAATAATTTGTTGTGCAGGTGGATGCTTTGAACCATGGGGTGGGGCTGTACTTAGCCAGATTTCTTCAGAGGGGGAAGAGCACCCATTGGTTTATCTCAGTGGTAGGCAGCAACCCAGGGAGGAATGCTATGCAGCTGTAGAAAAGGAATGTCTAGCCTTAGTGTGGGCATTGCAGAAACTTCAGCCTTATCTGTATGGAAGGAAATTCACTGTTATGACAGATCACAAATGCCTAACATGGTTAAACAGAGCCAGCCAGCAAAATGCCAAGTTGCTAAGATGGAGCCTAGGGTTGCAAGCATATATGTCAGTGCAGCACCGCAGTGGGAGTAGCAATGCCAATGCAGATGGGCTGTCAAGACAGAGAATGGGGTAGGTATACTCAGATAGACCTGACCCTCTCAAGCAGCATTTCTCAAGGGTCACTTGAAAAACTAGTTTGAGTTCTCTGGGGGTTAAGAAATGTGAATACTGGTAGAAATGTGAGGGCTGCCAGCCTAGCCAGATAGAATTGTGCAGATAATTCTGTCATTTGTAAATATAAATGTTGAAATACAGGCTTGTTTTCTTAAATGAAAGAATATGCTGTGAAATGCTGAACTTAAAACAATGTAACAACATTGCCCTCTCCTGTAAAGAAAGCCAAGTCGAGCATTTCTTGTCTGTCCTATGAAATTAAAATTATTTCATGTGTGTCCCTTTAAAGTTAGAATTTGGAGTCGATGAGTCTGGAGTGAAGCATCCTGCCTGTTGTTTTAACTTAAAGAATAATTGCTAGAGTTTACAAGTGGAATGTCATTTATTGATGTAGTTTCCTGCAGGTGCAAGATAACAATTATGTAGTATCTGTTAGCCTGGGAACACCAGGAAAGTGTAAAAGAAGTGATGTAATGGGAACAAGGACTGCAATAGCAATTTAAACAGAGAGAATCAGAAGGCATTAAGTATTTTGTCTTGATCATCCAACTCACAGCACTATATTGCTCATATGTAAGTTATCTTAGACTTGTGTTTTCTTTTAGAAATAGCTAGGAGCTAGAAAGATTAGACTAAAAGTGTTTTTTCTATGATGTCAGAACTGTACTACTGAATTATTATAAGTATTTCTGTGTGATCTCCGAACTTTTGACTAGCACTGTGTAGTAGAAAGTATTGTCTTGTGGTTTTAATTATTTATTATTAAATATTTTAAAACCTTTAAACTATGGCTGGTTTGTGTAGAGATAATTTAAGCTCTTAAGAGTACTTGCATGCCTTTTGTAAAATTGTACAAAGCCACTCTAATAGCTTTAGCCCTGGGCTATACTACCAATTAGATAATAATATTGCACAGTAATAATTGGACACCCTTTTAAGGGCCTTTGCGTAGCTGATAAGTATTAGTGGGTGGTGGCAAGTGGAACTACCATATAGCCTGGGAGAAAGGGGCACAGCTGGAGAAACTGTGTCAGCCTTCCCCAGGAGTGTCTGTGTGGTTGTATAAACTCTTCTTAAAGTGCATATGTGTGTGTGCGTGCGCGTTTGTGTGTGCGTGCGCGTTTGTGTGTGCGTGCGCGTTTGTGTGTGTGCGTTTGTGTGCGTCAGCTACTTGTGCATGGACACAAAGCACTGGTTGGACAGAGAAGGTGCTAGAGGTTTTTGCTTGCCTACTAGGCTGAGGTCTGGACCCTATAGCTGTGCCAGTGGGGAGTCTTATTGGGGACCTGGAGAGCAAGGCAGCGACCAGCCCGGGACTGACTGTGATCTCCTTGTGCACTTAAGGGAAATTGCACTTTACTGTGTGTATTTATCCTTTCCTCATATATGAGATGCCCTCTCTGGTGTTAGTGGTGAGGATTAAGGCTCCTTGATTGCTGGACCAGGGCACAGGCGTCACAGCAATAATCTGGATGTTCTGTGAAAATCTGAACAGGTGAGAATCATGAAAGGCAAGTGTAAACATGATGTACAGTGTTACACTGCCTTTCTGACAGTGTCTGCCAAGTGATGTTCTTCATCTCACATTGCTGCAGTCCTTACACTTGGGTAGTCCGCTGTCCTCGGTCGGCCCGAATATCAAAGTATTAGGCTGACGTCGGTCAAGGCGCTTAAGACTGACATCAGGACGTCAGGGTACAAATGCGCATGACCGACGTCATATCCTCAGTCTTTTTTGCCACATGGTCCGATGCAGAAGCAGCATTGCAAGTGCCGTTCGGCTCTGAAATTTTTCAATTCGGAGTTTCAGACCGAGTCAAAGTTGGCTAAGTACCCGTTGGGGAATATTTTAGTTTTTCTTGCCTCAGTGGTTTACCGGATGTCAGAAAAAGTGAATAACTGTATTTCTTGTGGGAAACAGATACCGCATAGAGATTATCATACTTTGTGTATTCCTTGTTTGGGGCCTGAGCACGACGTTGTTGGGTGTCGCTTTTGTGCTAGGTTCAATAAGCGCACTATTAGCGAAGGTTAGATTGTGCCAGGTTGGTCTTCGGAAGCGGTGCAATTATAATATGCCGCCGGATGCTCCGACGCCTGCTTCTTCAAGAAGCGCAAAGACAAAGCAGCTAAACCCAGGCAAGAAGAGTCCGTGCGGACGCCGGTTCTTTAGAGGTGTCAGTGGAACCGGTGGTTCCACCGGAGGTTTCTCTGGAGTTCCAGGGGGAGACTTTGTTATTGCAGGATGTGGCCTCTCAGGAGGCAGGTCAGGCTGAAGGGACTTCTCAGGTTACTGTACTCCCTCCCTTCCTAGGGTGGTTAGGCCCTCTCCTTCTGTTTCCAAGGCTTCTCCCAGAGGCAGGCCAGGTTTAGCTTCTGTTGGTGTCACTCCTAGTTCATCAGGATCTGTGCCCAAGAAGCACATGCTTAAAATGGCAGAAGATTTAATTACTTTGATTAGAGGTTCTTTGCCCCCTCCTGATAAGAGGCCTAGGGTGGAACCAGAGTTGGGGAGTTTTGAGCAGGCTTCGATGTTTCAGAGTCTTGGCTGAAGACTTGCAGGAGTATTCTCCTTATTCTGATTCTGATGTGGATGATTCTACTCCTTCTGCTTCTCCTCCAGAGGATTTTTCTTTTCAGAGACTCTTCATTCCATGAGGAACATTTTAAGTGGGAAGGCCAGGACTTCTCTGATTCCAGGAAAAGGCTTAGGAATTTTGTTTTTACCCCAGCATAGGCCTTTGGCTATACCTCCTGTTCTGGATGTTGTGGAAGATGTGTTTGCAGAGGCTTCACTTAATCCTGATTCTTTGCCTCCTGCTCCTGTTAAACCGGATAGGTATTACAGGGTGCCTGAAGTTCATAAATATCTTTATAAGAGTCCTAGGGCGGACCCAGAAACTGTTAGTCAGGGACCTAAGGGTGTCAAGGCCTCTGTTGTAAAAATCCGGTTCCTCCAGATAAAGAGGCCAGGGCTTTGGATAGATGGGGAAAGAAAGTCTATACTTCTTCCACCTTAGCTATGAGGGCTTTGAATTGCCAGTTTCACATGTTGAAATATCAAAACTATCTACTTTCTCAATTGAAGTCTAAGGTAGATGCTCTGGCGGAAGGTATTGCGTGTAAAGAATTACAAGATTTGGTACATGTTTCTGAACAGGTGGGTAAGCATTCTTTACAATGTGGTTTTGATGCTGTACAGGCCTCGTCTAGGGTGGCTGCCACTGGGTCAGTTCTTCGCAGGCACGCCTGGCTGAGGGATCAGAATTTATCTGACCATGTTAAGACAAGGATTTTAGATGCTCCTTTACAGTCTGATGTGTTGTTTGGTTCACCTGTGGAGGCAGTCTTAAAGAAAATGGAAGACAAGGCTAAGTCTATGCAGACTGTTAAAGATTTTTGCAAGTCCAGCCTCCAAGTTTAGTAGGAATTGGCCTGCTAAGGGGTGGACGTACCCTTCTTATGATTCACAGTCTAGGGGTAGATCTAGACATGGTAGGGGCAGAGCTCAGGGCTCTTTCAGGCCTAGAACAGGGAGTTCACCTGCACAGTCTTCGGGTGAGGGCAGGGGCCAGTCCTTTCGTAAACAGGCCCAATGACCTACCTTTTCAGCTGCCAGAGCCTTCTCGTCTGGCAGCACCTTTGGGAGGAAGGTTGGCACTCTTCAAGGAAAATTGGAGTTTAATTACCCAAGACAGATGGGTATTGGATATTATACACCAAGGCTACAAGTTTTATTTCCATACCTTGCCTCCTTTCAAAGGCATGCCAGACGTTCCTCCTCAGCAAAGAATAGAGGCTCACAAACAAATCTCTCTGCTACTTCAAATAGGGGCCATACAGCCGGTCCCTCTGCCAGAAGTGGGCCTAGGATTTTATTCTCGCCTGTTCCTAGTACCAAAGAAGGGGAACACGTGGAGACCAATTTTGGATTTATCTATCCTCAACACTTATCTGGACATTCCCAAGTTCAAAATGTTGACGTTACAACAGCTTTTACCTCTGCTGGGCAAAGATCACTGGATGGTAACTCTGGATCTCAAGGAGGCTTACCTTCATGTTCCTATCAGGCTAAGTTGCAGGAAGTATCTGCGTTTTCGGGCTGGGACTTCTCATTATCAGTTCTCTGCATTGCCCTTTGGCTTATCTACTGCACCCAGAGTGTTCACGAAAGTTCTGGCTCCAGTGATAGCTTTCTTCAGGCTAAAAGGAATACAGATCTATCCTTATTTGGACGATTGCCTGATTCTGGCTCAAGGAAGGGACGTACTTCTTCATCATTTGCAATATGTGATAGCAGTGCTAAGATGCCTGGGGTATTCTGTGAACAAAATAAAGTCCAGTCTAGTACCCTCTCAGGACATGTGCTTTCTGGGTGTGAGACTGAATACAGCATCCCAGATGGCCTTTTGACCCCGGACAAACAAAGAATCTTTCCCTTTACTTCCATCAATTGTCTCATCAGTCCAGGCTGACTGCAAGGACAGTCCTTCAAGCCTTGGGGTTCATGGCATCTTGTATTCTGGTGCTTCCCAATGCCAAACTGCATATGAGGAAGCTACAATGGTATCTCAAAAATGTATGGACACAGCACTGCCAGGATATGGACACTGTCATTCAGATAATACCTTGCATTCAAAAGGAATTTTTGTGGTGGGCTCAGGAATGTCACCTAAACAAGGGACTCTCTGTGACCCGGCCAGAGGCGAGTCAGATTCTAACGACAGATGCCTCAGACAAAGCTTGGGGAGCTCATCTAAATGGAAAGTGGATACAAGACACGTGGCCTGCCAGACTACAACATCTACATATCAACTTGAAGGAGATGTTAGCAGTCCAATTTGCATTACTAGCTTTCAAGGATTTACTTCTTCCAGGACAGGTGTTGATTCTAACAGACAACACAACTGTCATGTGGTACATCAACAAGCAAGGGGGAACACATTCATATCCTCTATGCAGGCAAGCAATGATTTTGTGGGAGACTGCTCTCAGTTTACAGCTAAATCTTCAGGCAAGGTTTCTGCCGGAGCACAGAACTCCTTAGCAGATGTGTTGAGCAGATGAATTATGGATCCCCACGAGTGGAAATTGGATCCTCATGTATTTCAGAAATTGACAGTGTCATGGGGAACTCCAGACATAGATCTGTTCGCTTCTCCACTAAACTACCAGCTGCCAAAGTTTTGCACAAAAAGGTTTCATCCCACAGCCTGGAAAGTGGATGCTCTTTCTTTCAATTGGAGCAATCTTCATGTGTATGCCTTTCCACCTCTGCCTCTCCTCCCAAAGGTACTCCTAAAGGTCAGACAGGACAAGCCAAAGATGATTCTAATAGCTCCAGATTGGCCTCGACAGCACTGGTACTCATTACTGAGAAGTCTGGTACGGGAGCCTCCATGGCCTTTGCCTTCGATTCCACACCTGCTGACTCAGGAAAACAGTCATTTACTCAATGTCAAACTTTACTCTCTTCACCTAACAGCCTGGCATATTCTGTTTTGAACCCTGGAGGGTCTCAGCTTCCACAGCAAGTTTTGAATGTTATTTTGGAGGCCAGAAGGCCTAGTACAAGGAAAGTGTACGCAGATAAATGGAAGAGATTTTTATTTTGGAGTACAGCAAAGGAATTTGATGTTTCTGAGCCTAATTTAAGTGTGGCTCTTCAATATCTTACTGAGTTACTGGACAAAGGTTTGTCCTTCTCTTCTATTAAGGTTCATGCTGCAGCAATTTCTGCTGACTATGATTGTGACCCACCATTGTTTTCTCATCCTTTGTTCAAGCAATTCCTTAGAGGGGCAAAGAATATAAGACCCCCATGTAGAGCTCCTACTCCTGCTTGGGATCTCAATTTTGTGTTGGAGAAACTCACTCTACAACCTTTTGAGCCTGCAGCGACTGCCGAGTTGAAATATTTATCATGGAAGACTGCTTTTTTGTTGGCCATTACCTCTGCAAGAAGGGTTTCTGAATTACAGGCCCTTATGGCGGTTGAGCCTTTCTTAATTTTCCATAAGGATAGGGTATCTTTGCGTACTAATCCTTCCTTTATGCCTAAAGTGGTTTCTAGTGTGGCTTTAAACCAAACTATTCATTTACCTACTTTTTATGCAAATCCCCAAAATAAAGGGGAAAAGATTTTGCACACTTTAGATGTACACAGGCAGTTGCGATATTATTTGAGCAGAACTAAAGGGTTCAGGCTGTCTCAGCAGTTATTTGTTTCATTTGCTTTGAGTTCCCAGGGCAAGCCTGTGTCAAAACAAACTATTTCTAAGTGGATTGGGTTTTGCATTGCTTTCTGTTATTCCCATCATGGTAAGGAGATTCCAGCTGGGATTAGGCCTCATTCCACTAGGGCTACTGCCACTTCTACAGCTTTTTTAAGGGGGGTGGCAACTAAAGATATTTTGGAGGCAGCTACTTGGAGTTCAGTGCATACTTTCTCTAAGCATTATCACCTTCCACTTTACTCTAAATCTAGGGCTGGTTTTGCCACTGCAATTTTACAGGGCATTTTGGCAGCTCCTGCTGCTTTATAGTTTTGCCATCCTCCCTTACCTCTGCTTTGGGATTCTACCCAAGTGTAAGGACTGCAGCAATGTGAGATGAAGAACATAGTACAGTTTTGTACCTACCATAAATATAGATGTTCGAAGATCTACATTGCTGCAGTCCAATTTACCCTCCCTCCTTCCCCTCTGTAGTTAGAGGTGGTTGTGTGGGTTGGGTTGTAAATATTGTGTATATTGTATATATTGTACATATAATTAGTGCAAGGGTGGTTGGTTGGTTTTTGCTGTCTTTTGGTTTTGACCTTTCTGTTTAGGGTCTTCTGACATCTGGGGCAAGAAAAGACTGAGGATATGACGTCGGTCATGCGCATTTGTACCCTGACGTCCTGATGTCAGTCTTAAGCGCCTTGACCGACGTCAGCCTAATACTTTGATATTCGGGCCGACCGAGGACAGCGGACTACCCAAGTGTAAGGACTGCAGCAATGTAGATCTTCGAACATCTACATTTATGGTAGGTACAAAACTGTACTTTTTATAGCTTTCAAAGCCTGCAAAACACTTGGTTACAGTGAAGAAATTGCTAATAATGCATGGAACACATACAACTCTATGCACTAGAAAATATTATGAGTGCGTCACCAATCATAACCTCTTATGTATTCTTGACATGGATGCCAAGATTCACCTTTCAAGCTTCACTGTCGAGGTGAATTTCTTGGCATCCATGTCTCAAACACACAAAAAGGTTATGATCAATGACCTTTTCCTAAACCTGTGGTACACAGGATAACATAGTAAACAGTGGTCGTATCTACCACAGCTCTAATTGTTTTCATTTTGTACTTTTAAACTTTAAAGAGTTTCAATCTGACTGCAAATCTTATTAAAGTGGAAAAAATAAATGCATACTTTTTGTTCTCTGCCTGCCAACATTCAAGCCCTCTTCAAATGGACTCCATCTGTTTATTCCCCATACTAGGTATCCCCAGTAGTCAGTGGCAATCCAGAGATGCCGTTGCCCAGGCAGCCATGAGGCTTAATTGTGTCCTCTCTGGTGTCCAGGCAGTGAGGGTGTATTAAATAGGCCCTAACCATTTTCCTTGTTGGGGGGGGGGGGGCAGCGAAAAGCAATGTACATCATTGTGGGGATAATGGCAATCTCCTCGATGTGAGTGTACACTCCCTTTATACTTGCAATGAGAAGTTCTTACCAAAGCGACTAAATGGAGGAATGCCTACATGTACACCTTCTCTGAAGGAGTGCCCCCATGTTTGTGATTATGCCATTAGGTGGTCCTTTTCTTCAACCTTCTCCCAAGATGAGCAAACCCATCTTCTCCATGCCAGCTCTAACAGTTGTCTGACCTGCTAATTGAATCTGATTCATCTGGGATGTAGTTGGGCGATATCCATCTACACCAACATGGTTGGCAACTGAACCAGGTTGTTATTTTTTCTATCTGTCAGTTGTTTGTAGACTGCAGGTTAAATTGTTCACCCTCTGTACTTTTTGATTTATCACAGAGTGTTATCACTTCTTGCTACTAACAGACACCATCCTTTAGTTTTGAGTTTGTCAAACCTCTCAACCTCCTTGCATTAAAATTCATAGCAATGACCTTTAAAAATCATGTCAGAATGTCAGAAAGAGGAGCGCTTTCTTATTTTTCAGAGTAGTTCTGTATGTACTAGACCCTGTATAATCCGTGTCAGTGTGTTTTTCTAAAGGCTTGGTTGGTTTATTTAAATAGATATGCCCCATAAAGAAGTTTCACTTTGAGGAACATAAAAAATTGAGGAGAAACAAGGCTAATTTTTTTTGGGCCAAAATCATAGTACTGTGCCTAAATCAAGTTGAGAGGCATTGTTTGAATTCCTTATTATCTGCTTACCTGCTGCCTGACTCAGCGGGTCTTCTAAAGGAGACCATTGAAGTCAATCCTGAAAAAAAAAAGCATTGTGCTTAAGACTCATTTGGCTAATTAATTGCTGCAATAAGTGTCTGGATGGATTGAATGATCTTGGCTGAGATTCATAACCAAACTGCCTAGTATGTAAAGTTGCACAGTACAGCTTGCATCCTAGGTAAATGTGTCCTGTTTCATGGGCTGTAGATTGTCTAGTAGCAGTATTAAGTAGAAAGAGTTCTGACTCCATATTGAAGTATGGTGGTAGGGAGTGGAGGAGTCTGTGCTCATGAGGCTCCTCAGTAGCTGAGTGCACTACTTAGGACATTTGCATAGTACAGAAAGCATATGTTCTGTACTACATATATTACTCAAAGTGCAGTGTATAAAATGCATCAGTGCACATTGGTAGCTAGCGGCATGCAACTGTGCATTTTAGTGGGGAAATCTGTACCGGGAAGAATAGTACCTTTACCTTATGAAGACTGCCAATCTGAGTAAATTGCAGTGGGTGTCTGTATGGGAGTGTTGGCTGTTTTTCTCTGTGTGTAGGTATAGGTAGTGTGTGTGTGTGTGTGTGTGTGGGTCTGTGACTCTTTATTCTTATTTGTGTTTAGTGGATGACCACTTCCTGATGTGACCTGTGGCTGACATGAACAGGGAGATTATGGTTGCAGAGTGCACTAGCACTGAATGTGCGCATATATGAGTCTGAGTCTCTGTATGTGCATCAGTTGTGAAGTATCTGTGCAAGGTGTATGGCTGTACATATGTGTGTAATAAGGACAACAACATACAAGGCCATGTCAAACCCAGAGCTGTTGGACATGCTACACTTAATGAAATCCCAATCCCTCAGAGCCACACGCTCCAGGGAGCTAAACCTTGTCATCACAATGAACAAAACATGCAGGAGGAATAGGTTCCTGACCCAGAGACTTCCCAGACTGTGGGATAGACTGCCCATACATGTCAAGCAGAGCGCCTCTTTGGCCCTCTTCAAAAGGAACCTTGACGATTGGATGGGAGATAGGAAATTCACCCCGGGGATCACGTCAGTTGCCCTGCTAGACAGGGGTCCAGGGAAGTAAATATTGTGGGAAGAAATAGCCAGGGAATTGTTATGGCTAGGCTTGTATAGGCCCTAGGGCCGATAGCCTAGTACCACCTATGAACAGTTGTACAGCATGACTGGGTAGCGGAGTCGTGATCTATGTCAAACTGCTTTACTTAGCCTATCCTGTTCAATAGTGACTGAGGTAGGTATGGTATGACAGCTGTACGTGACTTTGAATGTGTGCATCATTGTGTTTACTTCTGTCACTGTGTGTGTGTATCTGTGCTTATGTATTTTTTTGTTGCCTTGGGGTTGTCCATACCTGTGTGTGTGGTCTGCTAGAACCTGCACTGCGAGTAGTGCAGAGTGTAGAGCACTCAAGTGAGCAGTTCAAAACTGCTTAGATGAACAATTCATAGTCATTCATACTCATTCTTAATGAGATGTTGCAGTTGTGGATGATTATGCAGTACACAGCCCAGCTCATAGGTCAGAATGAGGTATGATGCTCTGACATTCTTTGTGTATCTCTGGCCATGACTTAAAATTGTGTCAAGATTAGAACTGGGACTTCCTAGGAAGAGAAACCTTAAAGGAGTCAACTGTTCATTTTTCTTTTGTCTGAATAAGTGGGCTCATCACAAAGCCACCTTCAACAATGACCAGGGCCAACAGGCAAATGTAAACAGCACTGATGTTATTTTCTCCATGTAGATGTAAGCATAAGTGCAGTCAGTACTAATACAAACATTGGATAGTGGTAGAATAAATGTAGCAAAACAGTGAGCATTTGCATAGCTGGTGATAACAGTCGTGGTGCTTAAAGGACCAGAGCTTTAGTCATTGCGTAGAGTGCCATTCATCTTTTGATACAGAAGTGTCTGTCTGTGTGCACCCCTGCAAAAAATGTAAAAAAAAAAAAAAAAAAAAAGACTTATTATTTATTTATTTTTATTTAAAATTTGGTTTCAATACTTTGAACTTATGGTTTCGACCATGCGAAAGTCGACATTTTGAAAGTCTGAAATTTAGAAGTAGGTGTGTGTGTGTGTGTGTGTGTGTGTGTGTGTGTGTGTGTGTGTGTGTGTGTGTGTGTGTGTGTGTGTGTGTGTGTTGGTTGTACAGTTGTATGATTACATTGTGAAAATAGAGCAAGATCTAATTCTAGAGAGACAACAAATTTGCACCAGAGTTGTCATGTACAAAGCTGCTCAGTTTGGGAGGTAAGCACTGTCAAGTACTTGAAAAGTGTAGGAAGAATTTTTAAGTGTCACTTAAAAGGTGTTTGTTGGGTGTATGTGGCTAGTTATCTTATGATCATAGTGGTCACTTGCCTAGTGGTGTTCTCATGCTTCCTTGGTAAGATCAATGCCATTGCATGCTTACTTGAAATAACAAACTCTGTGTGTGCATGTGTATGTTTGGGACAGATGGAATATTTTCCTTCCCTAAAAGGAGTTGCATACACAATGAAAGTTATTTCCTTGCTCTAGCATGTCATTTTAGAAGGCATAGATGAATTTCATAAATTGCTTTTAAGTAGTACTAATGAAGACAATGCCCAAGGC
Organism: Protopterus annectens; assembly: GCF_019279795.1. Classification (NCBI taxonomy): domain Eukaryota; kingdom Metazoa; phylum Chordata; order Ceratodontiformes; family Protopteridae; genus Protopterus; species Protopterus annectens. The sequence continues at coordinate 662,197,367 of NC_056734.1, forward strand.
TTTTTAAGTTTGTACCATTGTATTGTTTGGTGTATTACTCAACACCATTGACCTTGGTAGAATGAACTTTGCCATAAAAGGAATCCAAATGTCCTGTATTATGCAACATTTAACAGGTATTTGCACAAGTGAATGTATAAGCATCAGTCAGCATTCTGAAAGGGTGTTAGTCTTTCTTTAGAATACCATATCAGCTGCTGACTTCCTACTGAACTATGCTGCAGTGGTAACATGGTATCTCAAGATGTTTTCTTATATTTTTGTAGGAAGGAAGCAAGACATCTGGTACGTGGTGGATCTCATGACAGGAGCAAAACAGCAGACATTAACATCGTCCTTTGCTGAAAGCTGGTGTCCTTCTACATCACTCTTGTATCTTGGACGTACAGGTATGCTGGCCCTTTCTGCTTATTTTTCTGGATGTTTGATCCATATTATCATACAGCATTAAGTAAAGTTACAATATGCATGTACTAATATTTTGCAGATCCTTAAGGGCAGTGATTGAAATGTTTCATTTTGTAGTTAGAAAAGTATTGTTTTACATCAATGTGATGCTGGGAATGTTAGCTTATTACTGTGTACTTTGTGGAACATGTAAACTCGTAATAGTGTATCATGTAGGAGACCTCATTTCTTGATACACATTCCATTGGGGCTAGTTGTAGAGATAGCCGTATTCACCATGTCATGCTGGTGCTGGGGAGGTATTAATCTAGCTCTCTCGGATTACATTTTCCTGGGCCTTGTGATGGGTAAAGGAGGTTGTCATAAATTGTCACTCAGAATGTGTATATCCTTAAAAGCTTAGCCTATGCCTGATGGTGGATTAATTTTATTTGTTCTCCAGCACCAAACATTCATTATGTTGTGTTGTATAAAGTTTGGTCAACAAAACAGTGAGTAAATTAAGAGGCCATGTATCTAAGCATGTGCAAAATTATGTTTATATTTAGTTAAAAAAAGCAAAATGACATTTTATGTTCCATATTCTTGTTACATCTTTCACATCTTTCTAGTAGATTTTCAGAAAGAGTTAAAGGTCTTTCTGTTGCATAGTTAAAGTTAAGCTAGGAATACAGAGTGGTGAGTTAACAACTACTGATGCACTTTATTCTTTTTTACCCACTTTTATCATCTGCCCCTTGATGATCAAGCATCTCTCATGACCTGTATGGATGGGGCAAGAGCCCTAGAGCCCGTACATTCCCCCAGCAGTGAGGGTTGAGCATTGAGAGTGGTATTACCATTCATGGGGTCTAGGAGGTTTACACTTGCCCCTAATGTGTTCTGTCTACACACACTCACTTTTGGGTCCAAGAAGTTAGCTTGCATTGGATGTTTCTGAGAGCATATGTGAGGTTTCCACATTCACCACTAACCCACTTGAAAGCAGTCACCTCCAGTGCATTCTTAAGGTCTGGTCTCCGCAAGGGATTCAGAAAGGACCCCACCACCTCCACCAACATACATCATTGTAGAAAAGGACAGAGCAGATCTTTAATAATACTGATCTCAAGAACAAACCAATCCCCTCTACTTAGAAGAGAGACTAAGACAGAGGGTACTTCAGAAGCAGTTTTTCTGTGTTGGTGCTGTTTGAGAGGGATGATTGAAACATAAATTCTGTGAAAGTTTGGGCTGGCCACTGTAAAAGCTAGTTCCATATCAGGAGCAACAGAGTCTCCTGGCTATTTCAACAAATGTAGAAAGGGTTGTTTTGTAGTTGTGGGTGAGAAATGATAAAGGGGGGTGGGGGAGGGGCTTAGGTTTTCCAAATTAGCTTGCTGTACAGTGAGGCATCACATTAAGGATTCCAACTTAGCATCTTTACCTCAGGTAAACAGAGGGTAAGGATTACATCTTTAGTTTATTAGGAGTTTGCATTTCCAGAAAGTCTGTATGTTGCAGGAACCCAGAAATAATATCCTTACAGTGTAAGGTGCAGATGTCAGAAATAGGATCATAGAAGGTTACTAGGCTAATAGCCCTAGGGGCCTTACAAGCATACCCAAGTTCTTACTCTTATTTCCATGATCAGAACCTATTGCCCCCTGTCCAAGAGGGACACAGCTGAAACCCCATTGGTGAATTTATGGGTACCCATCCAATCGTCCACATTGCGTTTGAAGAGGGCCAATCAGGTGCTCTGTTTGACATGAAGTGGGAGTCTGTTCAAAAGGTGTGGTAACTTCTGGGAGACAAGTCTTTCCCTCCAGCAGGTTCTGTTAATGTCACCTACCAGATTAAGGTATTTAGCGCGAGTAACCCATGTACCATTTGACGTATGGATATGCAGCATTTCCAGTAAAGCAGGGTCAGGGATTGCCTTGTATGCAAGGCAGAGATTGCCTCTGAGTAGTCTGTGTGAAACAGAATAAAGTCACAGTGATTTCAGACAATCCACATAAGACAGATGCTGAAGACCTTGAATTTCCACTGTGAGGAACCTTTGCGGTCTATCTGATTGCTGGAGGTGCTTGGAAGGGCACATACCAATCAGGGCTTTGTATTCAATTATTGGCCAGAAGAGGGAAGAGTACAGGGAGGCTATAACTTCTATTTTTCTGGAGTCAATGCCCTTGCTTATGAGATGAGCAGTAAAGAATGCTCTTCTTACCACTGTGAATACATGGTGGTCAAAGGTAAGGTTCCAGTGCAAGAAATGTGATTCTTTTCATGTGTATACCTGTTATTAGGTACTATTTTTTATTTGTCTTTTCATCTATGATGATTTGTTCTTTTGCTTGTTTATTTTTTGACTTTTTTTTGTTAAAATTTGTGTGGAGCTTATCTCCCCGGGCCTCTACTGAAAATGGAAATATATCCAGCTAGACTAGCCCGGTCAACAAATGTAAAATAAAATAAATAAAGTAATAAAAATAAAATGTTGCAAGAAATGCAACAAACCTAAGATGTAGGTTGCCAAGGAGAGCTGTAATGTGGAGGAAGAGGAGGAGGCATTGAAGGCTTGTATGGACATATTAGTAATAGAATCTGTAAGTTTGAGCAGTAGTGGAGAGCAGGTGTTGGAAGCAGACTTGCTTGAGTACAGCTAGAGGATGAGAAATATTTTAGCATGTGGGAACTCCATTTCATTAAGTCCTACTTAGTTGTCCTTTATCAGACTTGTATGAGCTGAGTATAAGATAGGTCCATATTCTGAAAAACTGAGTATGGACACACTGTATAAAGTCAGAAAAGCCCATTAAGGAGTTAGATTCTGGATAATATTAGGCTTTCAGGTAAGTGTAGAATATTTGTAATCTGCAAGTTGTCTGTTTTTTCAGTGACCCATTTTACCTTATCACACTCATACTGATCTTTTCCAAGTTGCCTTTAACCAGCTAATACTGTAGTTATTTTCATTGTTTCCCATATGCAAATCCATAGATCTCTTTAGGACATTTAAGATTGTGTTTTTGTCTTACTAAGCTTTGTATCAACTAATTCATCAGTTTGTTTTCATATTAGATCCTTTAAGAACTGTGCACTTGGATAAGTTGCTGGGGCTGGCTGTTCGATAACTACTCTGTGCAATTCCACCACAATATATACTCAGACTTGTAAATCTGATTAAATACTCTCAGTCAGTTATAAAAAAAAAGTGAAGGACAGATTTAGGAATCATAAGATGCATTCTTTATGAGATGTGATGATGTCTCTGCTATCTTTGAAATTTTTAGACAGGATAATAATAAAGCATTTTTATTTGTGTGTACTGGCCTCCCACTGACTGCTCTTCATGAGGTCTTAATGTAGTATTGCACAAAAAAAGCAGAACTGCAAGGTTGCATGATGTTACTAATTTTAAAATGCTCCATAGTGTGTTTTTTAGCTCATTTACCTTTATACTCTGGTTATAGTTGTGATGGTCGGAGGTACTGCCAGCCATGCCAGGAGAAGTAGGGCAGTGGATGTGCAACATATGCAATATATGTGAAATTAAATTATTTTATGGGTTGAGCCATAACGATGTTATCCCACAGTTTTGAATGGAGCTAGAGATGCAATGGCTGTGCTAGATAATAGGTTGTAACTCCTGTAGGAAGAGTGGAATGGTTTTATGACTTCCAGTAGCTGCACCACATCTCAGCAAAGCTCTATCTGTGTGTATGGTAACACATAGCTGCTAAAATCCTATCAGGTTCTAGTGATGAGGGATAGTGGGGAAACAGAGTCAGATGACCATATGTATGTGATGTCATTCTGTACAGAAATAATGTTTTAATATTAGAGGAGACTGAAGTCTCAGGAGCATTCTGTCTTGGATCTGACAACAAGGACCGCTCACCCACATTATCTTGCCTTGCTCTGTTCAGTAAGTAGGATCAGTAGTTTTAGCCAATCAGGAATAGATAGGGAGATTAGCTAAATACTGTTTTTCTGTAACTGTGTGAAACTTTCCAGCAGTATTGTTTTTAATATTTCTTGTGAGTGAAACTTTGGTGTTTACTGTAAGTAGATATTTAGTATTTTCATGTTTTTTTTTATTATTTATTATTAAATGCATTTAAACTTTTCAATGTGCCTGGCCCTTTCTAGAAAATATTTAAGTTTTGAGAGTATTTACATATATTTATTTGGCAATAACTCTGGCCACTCCTGAAAGCCTGGCTTTTTGATCAACATTAATATTTGTATTACCAGTAATTTCACCCAGTATAATTGGATGGCCTTTTAAAAGCCTTATAGTAACTGACTGGTGGCAGTGAACTACCTTATAGTCTGGGCAAAGTTGGTAGAGTGGGTAATTTGTTCCATTCTTTCCCAGGTGTGTGTGTGTGTGTGTGTGTGTGTGTGTGTGTGTGTGTGTGTGTGTGTGTGTGTGTGTGTGTGTGTGTGTGTGTAAATTAAATCTCAGTGTGTGTGTGTCAGCTACTTGGGCAGGAACATGAAGCACTGGTTTTAGAGTGGTGGAGGACTTGGCCTGGGCACTTGGCTGAGGACTTAACTTTGAAGCTGTGCCAGTGGGGATTCTTATTGGGGACCTTGAGGGAGACATGTAGAGATAATCCAGACCCCGGGCTGACTATGTTTCTTGTGTGCTCTTAAGGGAAACCATGCTTGATGCAGAGAGGTCTGCATGTGGAAATACTGAGTGTATCCATTTGTACTCCAATTGAACGTCCCTCTCCAGTGTCAGTGGTGAGGATTCAGGCTCCTGGATTACTGGCCCAGAGTGAGGACATCACAATAGTAAATGTTAATTTACTGTTGACTGGTTAACAAGGTCCCTTTAAAAGAAACTGTTTGCAAGGATTTTAAGTATGTTTACATAGCTTAAATTTCTGTTATCCCTAATTGCTTGACATTGTATTTAATACATTTATGGAGTGTTTAATCCCTTTTCACTTATGTAACTGAATCACTTGTATTCTGATTTGATCCATCGGCTTGAATTTGAGCAGATTTAAGCCTCATGATCTGAAGTAGTTCACTTCATTTGGTCTTCAACCTTTGGGACTCAGATCCAGTATGGATCCAACACAGCCGCATAGCTAGCATCATTGATCCAAGCTCTCAGCTTCTCTCCTCTACCCATAATGCTCCCCTGCCTCCTTCCTCCCCCCTGATCTTGTTTGCCGCTGCTCAACCTGCAAAGTGGTTCAAGCTCTCTGGAGTAAGTGTATCTTTTTTTGTGCGTTTTCACAAAGAAAAAGCTAGCCCAGGAAAGCTCTTCGGTCCATCCTCCTGACCGTGAGTCATGGACTTTGGACTGGTTTGGGAAGCGGGTGTATGCTTCAGCGACGTTAGCAGTCTGGGCGCTGTACTACATGGCACACCTGACCCGATTACAGTGTGACCTCATCAAGGTCGCTGAATCGATCCCAGAGTCCATGTCGATGGAGGACAAGAAGACGTTCTCAACCCATATGGCCACTCTAAAAGCCATTTCTAATACATCCATGTGTCTTCTCTGCCATGCTACGGAGGGAGCCGCTAGGGCTGCCGGGTCAGGAATTACCATCGGACTTTATTCCTGGCTCCAACTGTGTCAGTTCTCTGACCCCTTCATGGTTTCCTTTACCAATGCCCCTTATGATGGTTCTTCCCTTTTTGGGAAGTCAGTTAGAGAGACATTAGTCCAGAGTGAGAAGGGACAGTAAGTCTCTTGTCTGCTGTCTGAATCCACTTCTCCTCTCCTCAAAGATCCTTCTTGAGAAGTCAGAGAGGGACAAAGATGATGTGCTTGCGGAATTCTCAGACGTCTAACTGGGGACACTTGGGACAATTCATCCCCCAGAGGCAGAGGGGGTTACAATCGACGCCAGCCCAGAGGCCGAGGGGATCTGAGGAATTCCGGATCCTGAGAACCTTTCTCGGGTGAGCCCAGACAGCAGCCCTGAAGGGTTCCCCGGCTGCTCCTCTTTGGAGGCAGTCGGGGGTCACATTTTGCTGCACCCAGCACTATGGGAGTCCATGGCAAACTATCGCTGGGTGTTGCAAATTATATCAAGAGGCTATTCTGTCCCTTTCAATCAGCCACCCCTTCTTTCCAGACACCTCCCGGATGTTCCACCTCCTCAATGGGAGGCAGCAGCCTTAGAAGTACACAAGCGGCTAGAAAAGTGAGTCATCCAAAGGATCTCCCCAGACCAATCCAGATCTGGGTTCTATTCCAGGTTCTTTTTAGTGCCAAAGAAGACAGGGGACCTAAGACCCATCTTGGATCTTTCCACCCTGAACCTGGCAGTAACCAAGACAAAATTCCGGATAGTCACTCTCCTCTCTATCCTGCCCTATCTGCAGGCGAACGATTGGATGTGCTCACTTGACCTCCAAGATGCTTATTACCATGTCAGAATGGACAGATGTTCCTGGAGGTTTTTCCTCTTCCGGCTGGGAGACGATCCCTTTCAATTCAGGGCCCTCCCCTTTGGTCTCACCACAGCCCCCCGGGTGTTCATCAAAGTGATGGCAGTAGTTGCGGCTCAACTAAGGCTTCAGGGCATTCAGGTCTTTCCGTACCTGGGCGATTGGCTGTTTGCGGCCCCGACCAAGCATCTTCTGTGCCAAGCCAGCGACTCCTTTCTACATTTAGCCAAACATCTAGGCATCACGATCAATATCTCCAAATCTGCACTGATGCCAGTCCAGAGTCTGGACTGGGGCCCGGTTAGATACAATTCAGATGCAGGTTTTTCTAACCCCGAAAAGAATTTGCAATCTGAGAGCCCATGTCTTGCAAGTTCTTCAGACAGAGGTTCTAACAGCAGAATCAGTTCTCAGAGCCTTGGGTTCCATGGCAGCTGCAGTCCAACTCTTACCTTTAGCTCGCTTTCACATGCGCATTCTTCACTGGACTCTTGCTGTCCAACGGTCGCTTCTGGATCAACCCATGTCTTAACCGATTTGGATCCAGGGTATGCAGGGATTCCCTTCGTTAATGGATTCAGTCTCCAGATCTTACGAAGGGTTGTCCCTTTCTTCCACCTTTGCCCAAAGCCACAGTGACAACAGACACCTCACTGCTCGGGTGGGGGGAGGCATTGCTCGGGGAGGACGGTCCAAGGCACGTGATCCCTTTCTGAGACTAGGTTGCATATCAGTGTGCTAGAGATGAGGGCGGTGCTTATAGCATTGCAACCTCTTCATGCCTTTCTGCCTCTCAGGACAATTGCCACACAGACGGACAACATGTCACTACTCTGGTACATCAACAAACAGGGCAGAACCAGATCCTGTCCCCTGTGTCGCAAGGCCATGAGAGTGTGGGGGAATGGGCGATCTCCTCTAGTCGTTTTCTGGTAGCAATGCACATTCCAGGTTGGTCCAACCTTCTGGCGGACAGACTCAGCAGGTCTATTCTGATGCCTTATGAGTGGTCTCTGAACCTTTCAGTGGTGGAGCGGATCTTCAGGTGGGGACGCCTTTGCTGCAGTCTCTTCACATCTCCTTCCAATGCGAAGTGCAGTGAGTTCTTTGCCCTGTGTCTCCCTTGAGGGGAAGCCTCCAGAGATGCTCTGGTTCATGCTTGGCCACCCAGTTTACTCTATGCCTTTCCTCCTCTGCCCTTGATCTCCAGGTTTCTGCAGAAAGCTTGCAGGTTGGGGAGCACAGTCATCCTCATTACCTCTGGCCTCGCCATTTCTAGTTCCCTTGCCTACAGTCACATGCAGTAGTTCCACCATTGACTCTGGATCTGGTTCCAGATCTGATCTCCCATTCATTGGGGAGACCTCATCCAGATCTGGTCAGTCTGAAGCTCACAGCTTGGCTGCTCCAGTTCCTATGATCATCAGGACTCCCAGTTTATCTTCCCCAGTCAAGGAAATTCTGGTTTCGGCTCACAAGTCCTCAACCAGAAGAGTATACTGTAACAAATGTCAACGTTTTTCAATTTGGGCTTAGATCCCTTCACAGCCCCGGTTTCGTCAGTTTTAGATTTTTTAGCAAGTCTCTTTCAGCAAGGTGCCAGTTCATCAACTATTAGAGTGAAACTGGCTGCTGTTTCTTTTCATATAGGAGAAAATGTGACAGCTTTAACTTCCTCTAAGCTCTGCAAGGCTTTTCTAAAGGGTACTTTCTTACTACCTCCCCCGGTGAAAGATCCTTCGCCCCCATGGGACCTCACTTTAGTTCTACAGTTGCACCCCCTTTTGAACCTACAGCTACAGTTGAGTTACAGTTTTTATCCTGGAAGACTGCCTTCTTAGTAGCCATCACCTCTGCTAGGAGGGTATTGGAACTCCACGCTCTGTCTATTAAAGTCCCTTACATGATTTTCCACAAGGATAGAGCTTCTCTTCATACTAATCCTTCCTTTCTACCTAAAGTGGCCGCTGAAGCGAACATAAACCAAATGATCAGTTTGCTAGTTTTCTTTCCAAATTTTTAGAATAAGGGTGAATGCCAGTTGCATTTGTTAGATGCACACAGACAACTCGGATTTTACCGTCACAGGACTAAATTCTTTAGGAAGTCTGATCAGTTATTTGTTTCTTATGCCAATCCTTTTATGAGGAAACCAATTTCCAAAGTTACTATTGCCAGATGGATTACTGACTGCATCACCAGGGCCTGTCTAGCTAAGGGGCTCTCTCTACCAGGCCAGGTTAAAGCATACTCTACCAGTTCCATGGCTACTTTGGTGGCATATTGGTCTGGAGTCTCTTTGGACGACATTTATTCTGCTGCTGTATGGTCTTCATCTCATACTTTCATGTCCCATTATAAGATGGACATCATTTCTAGAAGCAGGGCTTCTTTTGGCTCTGCCATGCTCCGGAATATCCTTCCATGAAGGCCTCCCAGGTGTAAGTAGCTGGGGACTCTGTCCCAAAGGTTGAAGACCAAATGAAGTGAACTACTTCAGATAAAGAAGTTATGTATTCACCATAACGTTCCATCTGATTAGTTTTACTTCATTTGTCTTCAACCGTCCTCCCCCCCCTCATACCCCCTGCCTTGTCACTGTTGTCTTGACCATATGTAAGAACTTTTTGCCACATATTGCCCTTTATGTCCTTCCTTTAGGGTATATTGGAGCAGTTAGCAGTGATAGGGCCTTGTTGGGTCGGGTCTATGTTTTTTGTCAACAGCAAACTCGATCTGAAGGGAGGAAGGAGGCAGGGGAGCATTATGGGTAGAGGGGAGGAGCTGAGAGTTCGGATCAATAATTCTAGCTATTCGGCCATGTCAGATCCATGCTGGATCCCAGTCCCAAAGGTTGAAGACAAATGAAGCAGAACTATTAATACGGAACATTATGGTGAGTACATAACTTCTTTTTTTGCCCTTTTTTGTATAATTCATAAAAACATGAATTAAAACTTGTCTGTGTGGATTATATTTTGTTCCTTGGATTTGTCTTGCCACCTGTGGTCGTTTTTCAGCATTTTTTGCAGTTATTTTTTACAAATTTGTTAGTGTTTTTTTGTATAATGTCTTACCCCCTCTCCAGCAACCAAGCATAAAAAATTTGAGCAAATGAAATGTCAGGACACGAGCACATTTAATGGATCACCCTTTTCACAGCAAATTGAAGTAGGAGTCTCATATGTCTTGCAGTGTTCCTTTGTCATGTACACTGTTACATTATAATGATTTCTGCTGCAGTAAAGCCCATTTTTTTTATTTCATTCTTAAGGATGGCCCCCTCCAATGTTCTTAGAGCTAAATCCCGCACCACAAGACATCACAGGGTCTATCATATGAAAAAAAGTGTTTACATTGGTGGTATCTATAATTGGCATGAATGCTATTGTATTTTTGTGCTAATTGCAACCTGAAGAGGACTCCCTGTAAAGATATTGTTAGCTGAATGTCTTAATTTAATACTGACTCTGAGTTTTACTGGTTCCACAAAAAATAAATGTTAAAAACTAAATTGCTTTATATATAATAGCAAAACTTGGTTTTGTTTGCCTACAGTGGTTTGCTACTGCCAATTATACCTCCAAAATATGAAATAACAAACCCATCCTACTTAAGAGATCTGGAAAATAAGCTTTGCTTTCTCCTAAATGTTAGATTGTGTCAGTGCTCTTTCCCAACTTGCTGGCTGATTACTGTCCTGTTAACACTTTCTGCTTACATGTCCCTCTCATCTTTTTGCTATCACTCAAGACTAGTTTACTCTAATCACATCTTCCCCTCTTAACTAACATTCTAGTTCACTTCCTGCACAAACACTTGCATATCCATCTGGTCTTCCTAAAATCAAAGCATTACTACTTTGGAATCTACTCCATTTCTTCTGATTTGGAACCATCAAATATTCAAAATTGCTTTTGAGATCTACTGAATGATTTATAATGTGATTTTAATATGTTGTATGATATATTTATTTTGTTTATATATTTGTATGCAACTGTGTAATATTTTAATCTGGCACATCTTTTGCCTAGTCATCATGCCAGATGAACTGTGTGTTTCTATATTAATGTTTTATTTTGTTTTGTTATGGAGTTTTCTCTCTGGACTTCTGCTGAAATGTGGCCTTGCATGGTCCATTTCAACAATCTTAGTAAACAAATGTATTCAATCAATCAGCCAACCAATAAATAAATAAATGGGCACAGTGACTGATACTGCGCAATATAATTTCAGGGGTTTGGACATGGTAGTAGCATAGGTGTAAAAGACACAGTAAAATAAAAACTTATTTTCTTAAAAAGTAAATTGAAAAAAATGGTGTAGGTTAAACTTACATTATGTGTCAGTGCGGCATTACCTGTAAACTGTTGATACCATATTTAAAGGAGCTTACACTTTCTTAACTCTTTCCCTCTTTAGAACTAATAAAATGGCGGTTTATTAGTAATGAAACTCCAGGGTACAAATATGTTTGAGTAATGTGTCTTGAGACAAGGGCATTGTATTAGTACTCACAAAACTGGAGTGACAGTACTGTTCTTAACAGTTCTTGCTGATGGTAGGTATGATAAGATTGTACCGGAATTGTAATTTCATTTGCATTCATTACAGATGCTCGTGAAATGGAACGTTAAATAAAAGTGACTGGAAGGCTGTTTCATGTACGTTAACAGAAAGTATGCATGTCACAGACCAGTCTTAAGTAAAATAAGTAGCATTTTACATTTCTTCAAGAGATGTCATATTGTTTTGGCCATCATTTTAATGTACTCATTTGAATTCTTAATGTATATGTGTATATGTACACACACACACACACACACACACATATATATATATATATATATATATATATATATACACACACACACACACACACATGTATATAAATATATATATACACAAATGTACATGTGTGTTTGTACACATGTATATTTTGTTTGCGTATGTGTGTGTATATGTATATATGTGTATATATATATATATATATATATATATATATATATATATATATGTATATATGTGTGTGTATGTATGTATGTATATATGCACACACACACATATACATATACTTACACACACATACATAGATCTTCCATTTCACTGTTGCAGTATTCATAACATTAGGTATTCCTTGCCTAGTGCAACCCGACTCCTGACCAGTATACCAAAGCCTTAGGTTGCTTTAAGGTATGCTGTATGTCACATGTATGCTCCTTGTGTAGTGTAGGGCATAAAGGTGATGTCCAGACGTACCATCCTCAGAAGTTCTTTGCCACGAGTCTGAATGCCATCTCTTGATAGTCAGTTTGAATACCTGCGTTCAGTTGCTGATTTCACTGAGTTGTTCCAGATAATTGCCCCATTAGAGTTCCTTTTTTCTTGTCTTTTTGTTGTTTGTGGGGTTTTCTGTCATCCAAGAAGGGTAAATGCCAGTGTGGGAGACATATTCCCCATAAAGACCACCATGAGCAATGTCTGTTTTGCCCTGGCGCTTCTGATGACCATATGTCCTCTTCTATTTGTGAGGCTTTTGTACCTAAAATTTTGCATAGCAGACTTTCTTCTTTGGCGCTGCAGCTTGAGAATCAGCGACTCAAACATCTTGTGAAAGAAACGATGAAGGGAACTTCCCACCTGAAAGGACAGCCATCAGAGAAGGAGGCTACAAGGCTTAGGCCAGAATCTTCTGCTATTCAGTCTCCACAGGACGTCTCGCCCGAGGTGACTGCCTGGAGGTTCACCAGGGTTTGTTGGATTTCTCTGCCACGACTGGGTTGCAGGCCAGTGGGGATCTGGCTTTAAGACATCCGAGGAGGCTTTGCAGACTTCCAGTTTGGATGTTCAGGGAAAATCACAGTTGATCATTTCGGAGAGATCTAGGGGTGTTCCACAGATTTTATTTCGAGAAGGCGTCTCTACTAACGTTATTGAATGCCTAAAAAAAAAAACTAAACATATTTCTCCTGCACCCAAGGATCCACAGAGTGAGTGGCAGGCCTTCACTCTGGGATTTTTTTAATGCTTTGATGGCATTGAAACCTCCTTGTGGTGTTTCTGTTCCTACTTTCCCTTGATCCTCTACTCCTCTTAAAAGACGCATTGAACAGGATTCCTCTGAAGAGGAGTTTGATTTGGATGAGGAATCCTTTGCTTACTCTTAGATTCCTTCTCCTTTTGACTGTGAGTCAGAGGAAGAGGAATCTACTAGATGTTCTTCGTGTTTCACTGTTGCAGTCATTACATTTGGGTGATCTGCTGGCAGGTTGCCCTCAGTCAGCCTGAATTCCAAAGTCTTGGGTCCTGCATCAGTTGCTGTCTTCTCTTCCATGACGTCAGGTCATCAGGGGTATAAAACATGCAGCCAACGCCATTTTCTTTAGTCTTTCTTGCCACGCGGTGCCCGAAGCAGAAGCATTTTGTAAGTGCCGGTCAGCCGACTACTGAAATATTCGAGTTTGAGTTTCAGAACCGAAGTCTTCACTAAAGCTAAGTACCCCATTGGGGAAACTTTTTTCTTGCTTTTTACCGATGTCAGAAAAAAGTTAATAATTGTATTACTTGTAGGAAGCAAATACCTCTTAAGGATCTCCATTTACAGTGTATTCCTTGCCTAGCCCCTGATTACAATGTGCCTGGCTGTCGGTTTAGTGCTGGATTTAACCAACGCACTATTAAGCGTTGGTATATTTTCGCATCAAAGTATTTTGGAAACAGATTTAACTACCCAGAAATGTCGTCTGATAGCAATCCAACTACCGGAGTACATAAAAAACGCAAAGAAAAGGACAGAGAAAGGCAGTCGAGATCCAAAACTGACGAAGAAGCTTCTCCTAAGCCAGTCGCCGGTTTGCCAGTACTCAGTGAGGCGCCTTCGCAGCCCCTGATACCCGCTACCTTCGAGTCGCAGGCCTCTACCAACACCCATGTGGAGTCCAGCATGCCGCAAGATACTCAAAGTATTGGACCGACGGATGTCTCTCCCTCGGATTGTTCTGGAGCCACTTAGCAGGCACCAGCTTCTGAGGGTGTATTCAGACCTCAACATTTGTATATCAGACCGACGACAGCTGCAAAACCAAAGACAAAGGCAACTTCTAAAACTAAAAAACTGACACATGAGCCACATGCACAGGCCTCCATGCCTAAAAAACAGATGATCAAAATGGCTAAAGACCTCATTACCTTGATCAGGGGTACCCATCCCCCTCCAGATAAGAGGCCTAGGCAAGACACCGATTATGAATCTTCAGATCAGGTTTCTATTTCTTCTGATTCCTCTTCTGATCAGGAATTATCTTTACCTCCCTTTGAGGATTCTGATGCTGAGGAGTCTATTCCATCTGCATCTCCTCCTGAGGATTGTTCATTTGGAGAAACTTGCATAATTTGAGGAGCATTTTCACTGGGAGAGTCAAGACTTCTCAGAATCAAAAAAGAGGCTTAGGGATTTCCTTCTTTGCCCTCAGCACAAGCCTTTAGCCATTCCCCCTGTTTTAGACATTGTGGATGTTGTGTTTTCGGAGTCTAGCTTGACCCCTGACTCCTTACCTCCGGCTCCCAGTAAGCCTGACAGATATTACAGGGTACCTGACTCACATAAATTTTTATTTAGAAACCCTGCTGCTGATCCTGAAACTATTTCACAGGGTCCAAAGGGAGTTAAGGCCTCAACAGCAAAAAATCCTGCCCTCTCTGACAGGGATTCAAGGGCACTGGACAGATGGGGAAAAAAGGTTTATACATCTGCAACGTTGGCAATCAGGGCCTTAAACTGTCAGAGTCAAATACTTAAGTACCAACAACATGTTATGGGATTGCTTAAACAGAAAATTATGTTGATTTTCAGAATGTGCAGAAAATAAAGAATTGCAGGCATTATTGCATGCAGCTGAACAAGTTGGAAAGCATACTTTGCCATGTGGTTTTGATTCTTTGGAGGCCTCCTGCAGGGCCACAGTTACTGGATCTGTGATTAGGAGGCATGCCTGGTTATAGGAACACAATTTGCCTGACCATGTTAAAGCTAAATTGCTAGAAGCACCTTTACAGCATGATTCTCTGTCTGGTATTAAGGCAGAAGAGGTTTTAAAGGAAATAGAAGACAAAGCTAAGTCCATGCAAACTGTTAAAGACTTCTTACAAGTGCAGCCACCCAGATTCTGTAGACACTGGCCTACAAAAAATTGGTCCTTTCCTGTGTCAGACAGAGCTCAAAGGGGAAATCCAGATGCCCTAAGGGTTCCAGATACCAGGCGCAAGACTCATACAGGTCAAAGCAGTGGGGCACATCCACCTCCAAATCTGGAGGAGATAAAGCGCAAACCTACAGAAAGCAATCTCAGTGACTTCCCTCTGCCTCCACCAAGCACTTATCTTTTGGCAGCACCCATAGGAAGAAAATTAGCACTTTATGCTCAAACTTGGCAGTTAATAACCCAGGATAAGTGGGTACTAAACATCGTATCACAGGGATACAGAATCCATTTCCACACTCTGCCAATGACAGATCTGCCAAAAAATCAATGGGCAGAGGCACAGAAACAGGTTACGTCCGTAATGTATATGGGGGCCATTCAAACAGTACCGAACAGGAAAAAGGACAAGGATTTTACTTGACTGTTCTTGGTACCAAGAAAGGACAAGGCCTGGCGGCCAATACTGGATTTATCGATTTTGAACACATACCTGGACATTCCAAAATTCAAAATGCTCACTCTGCAGCAGCTTCTGTCCATGCTGGGCAAGAATGCTTGGCTGGTGACTTTAGACCTAAAAGAGGCATACCTGCATGTCCCAATAAGATAGTCGTGCAGAAGATACCTCAGATTCAAGGCTGGCTTAATGCATTACCAATTCTCTGCACTGCCCTTTGGCTTATCTACTGCAACCAGAGTCTTTACAAAGTGCCTGGCACCAGTAATTGCATTTTGCAGACAAAGAAGTATACAAATATATCCTTACTTGGACGACTGTCTCAAGCAGAGAACAAGGACACTCTTCTGCGACACCTGGTGTTTGTGAAAAGGCTTCTAACATACCTAGGGTACACAATAAACGAAAAGAAATCACAACTGGTACCCTCTCAAAAGATAGCATTCCTGGGTGCAAGCTTAAATACAACTGCCCACATGGCTTACCTCACGCCAGACAAACAAAGGCAACTGACTACTTAATTCAAACTGATGGCAACAAAAACCCAGTCTTCTGCAAGACAAATTCTGCAGGCTTTGGGCTTCATGGCATCCTGCATCCTACTAATTCCATATGCAAGACTGCGTATGAGGAAACTTCAATGGTACCTAAAAAGTTTATGGAGTCAACATTCACACAGTCTGGAAACAATGATTCGTCTCATTCCCTACCTGCAACAGGAGGTTCTATGGTGGGCAAAGGCCTGTCACCAAAACATGGGACGGCCATTCACTCTTCCCCCTGCCAGCCAAACCTTAACAGACGCATCAGATTATGCCTGGGGGGCCTACATGGCAGGAAGATGCATTCCGGGCATATGGGCACCAAAACAAATGCATCTACATATTAACCAGAAAGAGATGCTAGCTGTTCAAAATGCCCTAACAGCCTTCAAGGACTTATTTCATCCAGGACAACTACTGATAAAGATGGACAACACCACAGTCATGTGGTATATAAACAAGCAAGGGGGCACACACTCATACTCTTTTTGCAGATTAGCCATGGCACTGTGGGACACAGCTTTGACCTACCAAATACATCTTCAAGCTCAATTCCTGCCAGGAAAACAAAACACTCTGGCAGACGATTTAAGCAGAAACCTTATGGATTCTCACGAGTGGAAACTAAATCCACAAGTCTTCAGCATGATAACAGAAAAATGGGGGAGCCCAGACCTAGATCTATTTGCCTCTCCTTAAAGTTATCAATTGAAAAGATTCTGCACAAGGACTTATCACAGACAAGCATGGAAAGTGGACGCCCTATCCTTCAGTTGGAAAAACCTATCAGTTTACACCTTTCCTCCTCTGCCTCTTCTACCCAAGGTCCTCCTAAAAGTCAGACAAGAGAAGCTGAAGATATTAATTGCCCCGGACTGGCCCCGCCAGTACTGGTACCCTATCCTAAGGAACTTGTCTCAATACCCAGCTTGGACCTTGCCTCAAAGACCACAACTACTGTCCCAGCAAAACAATCAGATCCTCCACAATCAACTACAGACCCTGAACCTGGCAGCATGGCTAATCATGTAATCATACAAACGACACCTCTCAGTAAAGCTGTGATGGATGTCATTTTGAAAGCCAGAAGGCCTAGTACTAGAAAATCTTACACTAACCACACACCAAAAATTTAATTTGGTATCTACTTCTCTGAAGTGCAGGCTAACACAGAAGGTCTTTGGCTAACAAAGTTTGCAGATGACTGCAAACTAGGAGCCATAATCGAAACTTCTAACGATGTGGACAAGCTACAAAAGGGCCTCACTGAGACAGATACCTGGTGTCAAAGCCATGGCCTGAAGCTCAATGCCAAAAAGTGTATTGTCATCCCCTTTGGTAAAACCTCTGTACCCATGAACTACCACATAGCTGGTAGTCTACTTAATGCCAAAAATGTGATGAGATCTTGGGACACAGGTGGATAGTAGTTTCTCCTTTGATAATCACATCGCCACAGTGGTCAGGAAATTCTTCTCCGTGGCTCATCTCATCACAAAAGGATTCTCATCCAGAAAAAGAGGTCATTGTTCCCCCTCTACTCATCACTCATTAGACCCATTCTAGAGTACAACGCCCCTTTTGGTATGTACCTCACAAGACATCTACAACAACTGGAAAGACCACAGAAATACCTCACAAAGAGGATTACTGGCCTCAAACAGATGCCCTACGCAGACCGTCTCAAAAAACTACAGCTTTACTCCATCGCATATCGCCTACTCAGGGGCGATCTCTGCCTAACATACAAAGCTATGTCAAACCCAGAGCTGTTGGACATGCTCCACTTAAAGAAATCCCAATCCCTCCTAGCTACACGCTCTAGGGACCTAAACCTTGTCACCACGATAAACAGAACGTGCTGGAGGGATAGATTCCTGTCCCAGAGACTTCCCATACTCTGGAACAGACTACCTATCTATATCAAACAGAGCTCTTCATTAGCACTCTTCAAGAAAAATCTTGATGATTGGATGGGAAATGGGAAATTCACCCCAGGGATCACTTCTGTGACTCTGCTCGACAGGGGCACAGGAAAATTATTTTCTTGGGTGGCGAAAGTCAGGGTACATTTTTTGGCTAGGCTTATATAGGCCCTAGGGCCAATAGCCTAGTACCTACCTGTGAACCTGTGAACCCTATGACAAATGGAAGAGATTCTCTGCTTGGAATCAAGCACAAGGGACTGATACAGCAGAACCACATATTCCTCAGATATTACAATACTTAACTGAGATGTTTGACAAAGTCCTATCTTTCTCATCAATCAAGATCCATGCCTCTGCCATTTCGGCTTATTACAATACAGAGCCACCAACCTTTTCTCATCCTTTACTAAAGCAGTATCTTAGAGGAGCCAAAAATTTAAGGCCTCCTAGAAGATCACCATTACCTGCATGGGACCTCAATTATGTGTTGAAAAAGCTCACCCCGCCTCCATCTGAACCAGCTGCTACTGCTGATATAAAGTTCTTATCATTGGAAGACAGCTCTGCTACTAGCAATTACCTTGGCAAAAAGAGTTTCAGAGCTACAGGCCCTCATGGCTGTAGAGCCTTTTATCATATTTTACCCAGACAGGGTGTCTCTGAGGACAAATCCTACTTTTATGCCTAAGGTGGTTTCCACTGTGGCTTTTAACCAAACAATTCATCTGCCAACTTTTTATCCAAATCTGCAGAACAAAGGGGAGAGAATTCTGCATTTCTTGGACGTACACAGACAGCTAAGATTCTACTTGAGCAGGACTAAAGCTCTAAGAAAAACTGAGCAATTACTAGTGTCATATGCTGCAGGATCAGAAGGAAAGGCTATTTCAAAGCAGACAATTTCAAAGTGGATAAGCCACTGCATCCGTTTCTGCTACTTACCTCATGGTAAACCTGTGCCCAAGGGCATTAGGTCTCATTCCAGCAGAGCTGCAGCTACTTCAGCAGCCTTTCTCAGAGGAGTACCAACCAAAGACATTCTAGAGGCTGCTAATTGGAGTTCTGTTCACACCTTTACAAAGCATTACCATTTGCCTCTCTACTCTAAGTCCAGGGCAGGCTTTGCCAATGCAGTGCTGCAGGGCCTTATAGCTGCACCTAATGCTGTTTAGCTCCAGCCTCCCAACCATAGCTTTGGGATTCTACCCAAATGTAATGACTGCAACAGTGAAACACGAAGAACATAGTACAGTTGGGTACACTTACCATAAGTGTAGATGTTCGAGTGTATTCACTGTTGCAGTCCAGGTTACCCTCCCGCCATCCCCCTGTCATTCTACAGTTTAGCTTTCCTTCTCTATCTCCTACAACCTATGTGGTTTATTTGCTTGTAGATGAAGGTAAAGTTTATATTGATGCATGATCCTGACATCGGGGGCAAGAAAAACTAAAGAAAATGGCGTTGGCTGCATTTTGTATACCCCTGACGACCTGACGTCATGGAAGAGAATGACCGCAACTGAAGCAGGACCCAAGACTTTGGAATTCAGGCCGACTGAGGGCAACCTGCCAGCAGATTACCCAAATGTAATGACTGCAACAGTGAATACACTCGTACATCTACATTTATGGTAAGTGTACACAACTGTACTTTCGGATGCTCCTTTTGAAGAGATTTCTTTTGAGGATACAGTCTCCAGGATGATGGAGTTCTTTAAATGGGATTGTATTCAGGTCTCTGAGATTCATTAGAGGTACTACAAGTTGCTGCAGATGGAATCTCTAAAACCTTCTACTGTTCCTCCTGTTTTGGCTGCTTTGTTGGATGAGTTTTCCAATGCTTCTAAAACTCCAGATTCTCAGCCCCCTGCTAACAAGAAACCTGATAGGATGTTCTTCATCTCACATTGCTGCAGTCCTTACATATGGGTAGTCCGCTGTCCTCGGTCGGCCCGAATACCAAAGTATTAGGCTGACGTCGGTCAAGGCGCGTAAAACTGACATCAGGACATCAGGGTACAAAAGCGCATGACCGACGTCATTTCCTCAGTCTTTTTTGCCGCATGGTCCGATGCAGAAGCAGCGTTGCAAGTGCCGTTCGGCGTTCTGAAATTTTCGAATTGAGTTTCAGACCGAATCCAAGTTGGCTAAGTACCCGTTGGGAATATTTTGGTTTTTCTTGCCTCAGTGTTTTACGGATGTCAGAAAAAGTGAATAACTGTATTTCTTGTGGGAAACAGTTACCGCATAGGGATTATCATTCTTTGTGTATTCCTTGTTTGGGGCCTGAGCACGTCGTTGTTGGGTGTCGCTTTTGTGCTAGGTTCAATAAACGCACTATTAAGCGAAGGTTAGATTGTGCTAGGCTGGTCTTTGGGAAGCGGTGCAATTATAATATGCCATCGGATTCTCCGGCGCCCGCTTCTGCGAAGCGCAAAGACAAAGCAGTTAAACCCAGGCAAGATGAGTTGTCCGTTCCGGACGCCGGTTCTTTAGAGGCTTCAGTGGAACCGGTGGTTCCGACTGAGACTTCTCTGGAGTCTCAGGGGGAGACTTTGATTTTGCAGGAGGTGGTCTCTCAGGAGGCAGGTCAGGCTGAAGGGGCTTCTCAAGTTACTGTACTCCCCTCCCTTCCTAGGGTGGTTAGGCCTTCTCCTTCTGTTTCCAAGGCTTCTCCCAGAGGCAGGCCAGTTTTAGCTTCTGTTGGTGTCACTCCTAGTTCAGCAGGGTCTGTGCCTAAGAAGCACATGCTTAAAATGGCAGAAGATTTGATTACGCTGATTAGAGGTTCTTTGCCCCCTCCTGATAAGAGGCCTAGGGTGGAGCCAGAGTTGGGAAGTTTTGAGCAGGTTTCGGATGTTTCAGAGTCTTCAGCTGAAGACTTGCAGGAGTACTCTCCTTATTCTGATTCTGATGCAGATGATTCCACTCCTTCTGCTTCTCCTCCAGAGGATTTGTCTTGTTCAGAGACAGTTCATTCTATGAGGGAACATTTTCAGTGGGAAGGGCAGGACTTCTCTGATTCTAGGAAAAGGCGTAGGGAGTTTTGCTGTTACCCCAGCATAGGCCCTTGGCTATACCCCTGTTCTGGATGTTGTGGAAGATGTGTTTGCAGAGGCTTCACTTAATCCTGATTCTCTGCCTCCTGCTCCTGTTAAACCGGATAGGTATTACAGGGTGCCTGAGGCTCATAAATATCTTTATAAGAGTCCTAGGGCGGACCCAGAAACTATTAGTCAGGGACCTAAGGGTGTCAAGGCCTCTGTTGTAAAAAATCCGGTTCCTCTAGATAAAGAAGCCAGAGCTTTGGATAGATGGGGAAAGAAGGTCTATACATCTTCTACCTTAGCTATGAGGGCTTTGAATTGCCAGTTTCATATGTTGAAATATCAAAACTTTCTACTTTCTCAATTGAAGTCTAAGGTGGATGCTCTGGCGGAAGGCATTGAGTGTAAAGAATTACAAGATTTGGTGCATGTCTCTGAACAGGTGGGTAAGCATTCATTACAGTGTGGTTTTGATGCTGTGCAGGCCTCGTCTAGGGTGGCTGCCACTGGCTCAGTTCTTCGCAGGCACGCCTGGCTGAAGGATCAGAATTTATCTGACCATGTTAAGACAAGGATTTTGGATGCTCCTTTGCAGTCTGATGTGTTGTTTGGTTCACCTGTGGAGTCAGTCTTGAAGAAAATGGAAGACAAGGCTAAGTCTATGCAGGCTGTTAAAGATTTTTGCAAGTTCAGCCTCCAGTTTAGTAGGAATTGGCCTGCTAAGGGGTGGGCGTATCCTTCTTATGATTCTCAGTCTAGGGGTAGATCTAGACGTGGTAGGGGCAGAGCTCAGAGTTCTTTCAGGCCTAGAACAGGAGTTCACCTGCACAATCTTGGTGAGGGCAGGGGCCAGTCCTTTCGTAAACAGGCCCAATGACCTACTTTTCAGCTGCCAGATCCTTCTTGCCTGGCAGCACCTTTGGGAGGAAGGTTAGCACTCTTCAAGGAAAATTGGATGTTGATTACCCAAGACAAATGGGTATTGGATATCATACACCAGGGTTACAAGTTTTATTTCCATACCTTGCCTCCTTTCAAAGGCATGCCGGACGTTCCTCCTCAGCAAAGACTAGAGGCTCGCAAACAAATTTCTCTACTACGTCAAATAGGGGCCATACAACCGGTCCCTCTGCCAGAAGTGGGCCTAGGATTTTATTCTCGCCTGTTTCTAGTACCAAAGAAAGGAAACACGTGGAGACCAATTTTGGATTTATCTATCCTCAACACATATCTGGACATTCCCAAGTTCAAAATGTTGACGTTACAACAGCTTTTACCTCTGCTGGGCAAAGATCACTGGATGGTGACTCTGGATCTCAAGGAGGCTTACCTTCATGTTCCTATCAGGCCCAGTTGCAGGAAGTATCTGCGTTTTCGGGCTGGGACTTCACATTATCAGTTCTCTGCATTGCCCTTTGGCTTATCTACTGCCCAGAGTGTTCACGAAGGTTCTGGCTCCAGTGGTAGCTTTCTTCAGGCTAAGAGGAATACAGATCTATCCTTATTTGGACGATTGCCTGATTCTGGCCCAAGAAAAGGACCGAACTTCTTCATCATTTACAGTATGTGATGGCAGTGTTAAGATGCCTGGGGTATTCTGTGAACGAAATAAAGTCCAGTCTAGTACCCTCTCAGGACATGTGCTTTCTGGGTGTGAGACTGAATACAGCATCCCAGATGGCCTTTTTGACCCCGGACAAACAAAAGAATCTTTCTCTTTACTTCCACCAGTTGTCTCGTCTGTCCAGGCTGACTGCAAGGACAGTCCTTCAAGCCTTGGGGTTCATGGCATCTTGTATTCTGGTACTTCCCAATGCCAAACTGCATATGAGGAAGCTATAATGGTATCTCAAGAATGTATGGACACAGCACTGCCAAGATTTGGACACTGTCATTCAGATAATACCTTGCATTCAAAGGGAATTTTTGTGGTGGGCTCAGGAATGTCACCTAAACAAGGGACTCTCTGTGACCCGGCCAGAGGCGAGTCAGATTTTAACGACAGATGCCTCAGACAAAGCTTGGGGAGCTCATCTAAATGGAAAATGGGTACAAGACACGTGGCCTGCCAGACTTCAACATCTACATATCAACTTGAAGGAGATGTTAGCAGTCCAATTTGCATTGATAGCTTTCAAGGATTTACTTCTTCCAGGGCAGGTGTTGATTCAAACAGACAACACAACTGTCATGTGGTACATCAACAAGCAAGGGGGAACGCATTCTTATCCTCTATGCAGACAAGCAATGATTTTGTGGGAGACTGCTCTCAGTTTACAGCTAAATCTTCAGGCAAGGTTTCTGCCGGGAGCACAGAACTCCTTAGCAGATGTGTTGAGCAGACAAATTATGGATCCCCACGAGTGGAAATTGGATCCTCATGTATTTCAGAGATTGACAGTGTTATGGGGAACTCCAGACATAGACAGACATAGATCTGTTCGCTTCTCCACTAAATTACCAGCTGCCAAAGTTTTGCACAAGAAGGTTTCATCCCACAGCTTGGAAAGTGGATGCTCTCTCATTCAATTGGAGCAATCTTCACGTGTATGCCTTTCCACCTCTGCCTCTCCTCCCAAAGGTACTGCTGAAGGTCAGACAGGACAGGCCAAACATGATTTTAATAGCTCCAGATTGGCCTCGACAGCACTGGTACCCATTACTGAAAAGTCTGGTACAGGAGCCTCCATGGCCTTTGCCTTCGATTCCTCACCTGCTGTCTCAGGAGAACAGTCATTTACTCAATGTCAAACTTCATTCTCTACATCTGACAGCCTGGCATATTCTGTTTTAAACCCTGGAGGGTCTCAGCTTCCACAACAAGTTTTGAATGTTATTTTGGAGGCCAGAAGGCCTAGTACAAGGAAAGTTTACGCAGATAAATGGAGGAGATTTTTATTTTGGAGTACAGCAAAGGACTTTGATGTTTCTAAACCTAATTTAAGTGTTGCTCTTCAATACCTTACTGAGTTATTGGACAAAGGTTTGTCCTTCTCCTCTATAAAGGTTCATGCTGCAGCAATTTCTGCTCACTATGACTGTGACCCACCATTATTTTCTCAGCCTTTGTTTAAGCAATTCCTTAGAGGGGCAAAGAATATAAGACCCCCACGTAGAGCTCCTACTCCTGCTTGGGATCTCAATTTTGTGTTGGAGAAACTCACTCTACAACCTTTTGAGCCTGCAGCATCGGCAGAGTTGAAATATTTATCATGGAAGACTGCTTTTTGTTGGCCATTACCTCTGCGAGAAGGGTTTCTGAATTACAGGCCCTTATGGCAGTTGAGCCTTTCTTAATTTTCCACAAGGATAGGGTGTCTTTGCGTACTAACCCTTCTTTTATGCCTAAAGTGGTTTCTAGTGTGGCTTTAAACCAAACTATTCATTTGCCTACTTTTATGCAAACCCCAAAATAAAGGGGAAAGGATTTTGCACACTTTGGATATACACAGACAGTTGCGATATTATTTGAGCAGAACTAAAGGGTTCAGGCAGTCTCAGCAGTTGTTTGTTTCTTTTGCTTTGGGTTCTCAGGGCAAACCTGTTTCAAAACAAACTATTTCTTAGTGGATTGGTTTTTGTATTGCTTTCTGTTATTCCCATCATGGTAAGGAGATTCCAGCTGGGATTAGGCCTCATTCCACTAGGGCTACTGCCACGTCTACAGCTTTTTTAAGGGGAGTGGCTACTAAAGATATTTTGGAAGCAGCTACTTGGAGTTCAGTGCATACTTTCTCTAAGCATTACCACCTTCCACTTTACTCTAAATCTAGGGCTGGATTTGCCACTGCAATTTTACAGGGCATGTTGGCAGCTCCTAATGCTTTATAGTTTTGCCATCCTCCCTTACCTCTGCTTTGGGATTCTACCCATATGTAAGGACTGCAGCAATGTGAGATGAAGAACATAGTACAGTTTTGTACCTACCATAAATGTAGATGTTCAAGATCCACATTGCTGCAGTCAACCCTCCCTCCTTCCCTCTGTTGTTGAAGGTGGTGGTGTGGTTTGTGTTGTACATATTGTAAATATGGTTAGTGCACGGGTGGTTGGTTAGGTTTTGCTGGTTTTTGGCTTTGGCCTTTCTTGTTAGGGCCTTCTGACATCTGGGGCAAGAAAAGACTGAGGAAATGACGTCGGTCATGCGCTTTTGTACCCTGACGTCCTGATGTCAGTTTTATGCGCCTTGACCGACGTCAGCCTAATACTTTGGTATTCGGGCCGACCGAGGACAGCGGACTACCCATATGTAAGGACTGCAGCAATGTGGATCTTCGAACATCTAGATTTATGGTAGGTACAAAACTGTACTTTTTATAAGGTGCCTGAGGACTGTAAATTTTTGTACAAGTGTCCTGCTGCTGACCCCTCAGTAGTGTCTGTAGCCTCTAACAAGCCCTCTGAATTGCTTCTTTCTCTCAAATTACTGCCATCTGATAAAGATAGCAGAACTATTGAAAGGCTAAGTAAGAAGTTTTACACCTTGGCTACCCTGGCTTTTAGGGCTGTTAATTGTCAGACCCATATGTCCAGGTATTTGTTGGCTGTCCTATCCCAGGCTTGTCAGGTTATATCTAGTCTTTCAGACTCTGAGCGTAAAACTTCTGCTCTTTCTCTGTTAGGGGACCCCAGGTGGCTCGTCATTCCATCAAGTGTAGTTATGATGCAGCAGATGGCTTCTTCTAGAGCTGCTGCTTTTGGGTTAGTGATGAGGAAGTATTCTTGGCTTTGGCTTCAACCTTTGCCTGATGATATCAAGGCTAAGTTGATGGATGCCCCTCTTGATAATAAACACTTGTTTGGTGAAGATGCTGCTGATTTAAGTCCCTTCAGGATAAGGGAAAGGCTTTACAGGAGCTCAAACATGTTTGTTTCTCCTGCTCCTAAATTTCGGAGAAGCTGCCCCAATAAGCCAGCCTTTGTTAGCAGGCAATCTTGCCCTTTTCCTAAGGTCAAAAAGGGTGGCAAGCCGGCTTTGACTGCTAAGGCTACTCAGACATTACTACCTGAGAAGTCTTCCTTTCCAGATAAACCAGGTGCTGTATGACTGTCCTATTCTTCTCAGCCACTTTACTCTTTCACTTTGCCTCTCTCTCTCTCCCTGTTTGGCTCAGATTACTCAGGATTCTTGGGTTCTATCTATTATTCGCCAGGGGTATTTCATGATGTGGAAATCCCTTCCCCTTTTTATAGGTATTCTTCAGCCCCCTCGGGAGCAACTCTCCTTTTTCCCAGAGGTGCTTTGGGATCTTTTGACTCTGGGTACTATTCAGGAGGTGCCTGTGTCCCAAAGGGGGGAGAAGGTTTTCCTCCAGGATGTCTCTAGTACCCAGAAAGGAGGGTACGTGGAGACCAATTCTAGACCTGTCTTATCTAAACACTTTTATAAAGGTGCCCACTTTTCAGAGGTTGTCCCTTCAGTCTTTGTTCCCTCTTTTGCTTCCTCAGGCTTGTAGGGTGTCTCTTGATCTCAAGGATGCTTATCTCCATATTCTGATCCATCCCCTTTTTGTGTTTCTCTGTTTCCTAGCATTTTCAGTTCCCTGCTTTGCCAGTTGGCCTTCCTACTGCTCCAAGGGTATTCACCAAATGCGTTGCTCCTGTGATTGCTTTTT